>NC_138773.1:264149671-264257171 GCF_965119305.1 Pelophylax lessonae | reverse complement strand
TCAATACCATTTGTACAGCAATGAAGAAAAATGCAATCTATAAAGTGTTCTTATTGAGTAATTAAACACCCTATTATTGTCAAGAGCAGTGAAACCATGAATTTGATGAAAAGCTTTATTCAGTAAAATACTGCAGTGATTAATACCACCCCACGTATTAGATAAAAATGACGGTCTTTTGTGCCGGGGAGCTGCCAGCCACATAGGAATAAGAGGAGTAGATGCTAGTAGCACAATAACAGTATAACCTTGAACTGAACTTCCATCCTCAAGAAATTAAATGCTTTAGCGGGACTTAAAATCCTTCCACTTAGAGCTCATTTGTGTTTCATGTCACCTGCAGTTCCTGAAGAGAACTCATTATCTTAAAGAAGACAATCCTTTTTATAATTTCTATTATAAATGTGAATTTTGCTTTAACAAAAAAAGTGTTTATGTCTGGAAGGGATCATAGTAATAACACTTTGAGCGCGGCAAAAAGACTTCAACTGTTAATTCACTTTCCTCATTTCCCTGGGAACACAGACAAAAGAGAAAATCTGCTATGAGCCTCAAAATGAGTAACAGAACAAGAGAAAAAAACGAAAGTACATGGATTGCTGCTTTTTTAATGCTTTATTACATTTTTATTCTCACCGCCCCGTCTCAGATGGTGTAGTTTTGGTCTTACAGGCTATAGCTTGAGAAAAGGGGGTTCAAAGTGCAACTGATCTTAGGCCTGTGAAATAGTTCTACCCAGGTTTTCCTATTTCCCTCACCTACAGTATGTAAGCTATGTGATTACATCACATTCTGTACAAAAGGGCACTTCTCTTTTCTTTACATCTCTTTATCGGTGTCTGTTGTCTGAGCCTCTAAAAGCTTGTCGAAATTGGTAAAATCAGCAGCCATAGTCCTAATTCTTTTTACCTATTTAATATTAGTCCTGCAACTTTTACCACAATACTCAAATCCTGTCATCCAGCAACAGTCCTCTTCAGAGTTAAAGACACCCATCTACTTTCTGTGAACCCAGGATTTGACATATCATCATGCCACCCTGGACTCACAGGAGAATGCTGTAGAAAGCAGTGCCACATCATTATGTGGTACCACTCTCTGCAGCAATCAGAACCCACTCACCCCCAGAGGACAAATTGGAAGAAGGCCAGTGACATCTTGCAGTATGACCAAAGACATCAGGGAAAAAAAAAAAGATATGTATGAACATTAAAAAATGTGTATTCCGGGGGGGGGGGGGGGGCTTGTGGTGATAGCTGAAGCTCTGCTTTAAACTGATTGTCTTGTTATGTCAAATTCTGTACTAGGGCTTCCAGAGTTTTAAAACTATCCCATCCTAAACCTAGACCACAGCTTCCCAACACTACAACTAATATAAGCTCACTTAGAGCTCTATGGGTAAAGGCTAAGGATGACCAGAGTGATGTTGGTGAAATTCATTTTCCTGCAAAATTACCAGTTAATGCAAATGCTGGCATAACCCCTCATACAGCAGCGTACAATGATTTTTTGCAATGGGAGGCTGTACGCTGCACCTGTGACTCTCTTGTGCCAGCTTTTTATGTTCTATGTAAGCTGTACTCCCTGCTATGGTCATGTGCATAAAGGGTCTATGTATAAAAAAAAAAAAATTTAAAAAAAAAAAAAGGTTTGATGCATCCTTTACAAATCCTGCTTTCTGATTTTTCTTAATAAATTGATTTCCTATGATTGTCAGCTTCATCCAGCGGTCATAATTCAGTGTTTGTCCAACTGAGGTATTTCAAGAACATTATGTATAGTATGGCCACTAGAAGGAGCTGACATTAATGGGAAATCACCATATCAAGCATAATTTGGCCAGAAATCATGAGGGCTAGGCAAATGTTGTGACATTTGTCCAACTATTTTTGTATGCATGTCCTTTGTATTTGTGGGGTTTGTATGGGTTTATTTTTTGTGTGTTTTTGATTTATTGTTTGTCCACTGTTTAATTTCTTTCCTTATTTTTTCTCTTTCTCTGAAAGCAACATATAATAAAGATGCTAATATGGTTAAATTTCTTTGCCACAGAACAGATCTCAAGAAGCTCATTACACCTATAAACACACCAAAAGCCATCACCCTCCTCACTGATGCCAATGCATGTCATTATGGCTGAAATGTTGGGGAAATTAAAATGCACAAGTTGAAAATGATGGGGAAGGTGGGGGTGGACTTTGACCCTAAACAAACAAAGCAAGTTGTAAGTGTAGAGACAAGATGTTTATACTTTATGACTTGGTGCAAATATTTTCATTCTTCTCCTACTATATGGCCCGTATTCTCGCAACGGTTTGACAGTGAAGAATGCCCCTAAAACAACCAGATAGCTGCCATGAGCCTTTGAAAGTTCCATGATGATGTTTGAGCAACATAGTCCTTTTTTTTTTGGTAGCAGAAGGTTTAAATAGCAATGTAAGTGACTCGGTTGGCAAACGTGTTGTCATTTTATCGATATTGTTTTATTTTGTTAGCCTTACTTGAAAACTGTATCATTTTATTCTAGCCTGTGTATAAAAAAGCTCCACTCATTGGGTATATAAATGGTTTATAAAAAATAGGGGTAGTGGTATTATTAAAAAAAAAAAGCACATTGGAGGACAGGGCTGTTTGGAAAAGAATTGGAATTTGTACATTATTAGACATTTATGATAATGGCACCATTCAATCTTTTGATTATTTTGCGGAGAAGCTTTGATATAGTCCACCGTGCTTTTTACCACTACTTACAACTCAGGCATGCCTATTATGCTCAATTTGGTACCCAAGACTCCTCCATTTCTAATAACCCATTGATTGGGATGCTGAATTCACAGAGCCCGAAGGCTAGGTATGCGCATCCCCCTTATCGGCCTCTCCAGCAGATACCAACAAACTCATACAATTGTATATTATACACCAAACTTACCTTAAAAGCGGAGTTCTGCCCCCCCCCCCTCCAAAAATTAAAAGTCATGTGTAGCTGCGGACTTTTAATATTAGGACACTTACCTGTCCTGAAGTCCAGCAATGTCGGCACCGCAGCCAATGTTTTCATCGGCTGTCTGGTGCTGCCGCTGCCATTACCGGTAAGGGAACCCGGCAGTGAAGCCTTGCGCCTTCATGGCCGGGTCCCTACTGCAAATGCGCGAAGCACGCTGCGCATTCGGATTAGCTCTGCTGCAGGGGGTAGGAGGAGGGGACTTAATTTCACCGCCGCGGCGCCGTTTCCCCGAGTGGGGAAGAGTCCTGTCAAATGTCAAAAACAGGTACCCTTTCCCCCCTTCCCCCTGAAAGGTGCCAAATGTGATAACAGAGTGGGGGGAGGAAGCAAATGAGCGGAAGTTCCACATTTGGGTGGAACTCCACTTTAATCTGGTACAGCTACATGCAATGGGACACCTCCCTACCTCTGACTTGCATGTGGACAGTTGGTAGCAGATTTTAACCATTTGATGTGATTGTGCCTGTTAAATGTAGTCTATTGGAGTCTAAACTCCTCTCTATGCTGGTAGCACTTACACTGGAGGTGTGTCTTTTGGGAATATTAGATGAGGAACAATGGTCTCGTCACCTACGAATGCTTCTGCGGGAATCCCTGTTTTTGGCTCAAAAACAGATAGCAATTAAATGGATGCAACCCTCTCCTCCTTCTGTATCGCAATGGCTTCATGCAGTTAAACAAATATTGCCCTACGTGAAAGTTTTATAGGAACATCGAGGATGTCCACAAAAAAAACAATAAAGTGTGGAATATTTGGTGTTGCTGAGATGTCACCATTGTTAATGATGAATATGTGTATGGCTTTAACATGCTTTGGCCCAAACAGTTGATTATAATTACTTTAAGTACCTTTACAAATCACCTTATTGTATAACCTGTTCCTATACAGACCAAGACCGTAGTTGCTTTTCACTTTTTGCTTTTCTGTTTTCCTATTTTACAAGATTGTACACATTCTACTTTGTACCAGATTACACAGAATTTCCTACTTCTGTATATTGTTTACTTTTACAATAAAAAGCTTGCATGATATTGGTCAGTGTAGACCCAGAACAAGATCAATCACAAAGTGACTTAGGACAGGAACCTTGGGGCTGTAATATGTCTAGAGGGCCCAGCTCCTGCAGTAGGCCAAATGGAGAGATTGGTCAAAGCTGTGAACTTGCCTTTCACTATACAAGAGAGTGTGCAATTGTAGGCAGTTTGCACAAGATGGAGTGGACCATTTCAGTACAGTCAATGCAAATAGACAGCTGAGCTGTGCTTATTGCAATTCATATTCATGTAAATTATAGAGGAGAGGGGCAACAAAGCTGGTATCTTGCCCTAATCTCTGGTCCATCCCCCAGTTCAAAAACAGTAGAGAGGCGATCTATTTATCTATTTATCAGCTACTGATAAATTAAAGTGGTATCAAATTAAAAACCAAAAATGTAATATTTTGCAACTTATCAATCATTAGATGTAGTGGCTGCATTTTATTATTCTGTTTACCCCTTGTGATCTGGCCAGTAACTCACCTCCTGTAATATACAGACATCACTCCGGTTCAATTGGCACAGGGGCAGATTTAGACAGCAGCATTGTCAGTCGGGGGGGGGGGGGGAGGGGAGTGTTAGAAGTACTAGCAGATTTATATATAGTAACAAACTGAATCTGAACTCTAGCTTATAATTTATAATCAGTTACAGCAAACATTTTTTTTTTTACTTTTAGGTTTGCTTTTGGGCTCAACATTGCTTTCAATGTGGGATTTAGTGGCTCTTTAATTCTTGAGGCTTGAACATACAAGATATTCACAACAGCTACAGAAATGACTACATAAATTCTATTTAGATACCAAAGTATCTGGATTTGAAAAATATACCAGGTGCCAAAGCTGTTAACTGTTTCGGTAACCATTTAATCTTGGCATAATATAGCAATTTGCATTATTCCACTAAACTGCTGACTGTTTCAATAAAATAAATTCAGTTACAGCTTTTTTATATCTTAAAAAAACAGTAATAATGTCATAAGCACACAGCATGTAGAGACATTACATAAATATTGAAATTTAGAAGAGAACATTTAGACAAAAAAATAAATAAAAATCAAGGTTAACATTTTAATATATTATAAGAATGTTTACATCAGTATAACCATACCCCATTTTTTAATTTATGCTTTAGAAACCTTGTTAAAGATACATACCATCTATCTGCTCTCAAGTTTATTTTCATCTGATCACTCTAATGCCCCGTACACACGTGCAGATTATCTGAAGACTTTTGTCTTCAGATTTACCTTTTCTATGTAGTGCAAGGGCCTGCCGGATTGCATACAAATTGAAAGTGTTTAGGTTTGACCTCATATTATATGGTTTTGGTAAGTCTACAGACAAAAGTCTTCAGATAATCTGCACGTGTGTACGGGGCATTAGTCTTAACTGACTACTGATCAAGGCTAAAGTAGTACTGTGTATAGCATTTCATGATGCAATAATGCATGGGCTATAGGAATATTCACATTAATGGTTAAACATAGATGAAGTAGGAAATATCAAACCCTAGATAAAGTGCTAAATGGTAATGTATGCAGGGTGAACCAAACCTTTACAATGTTGCAAATGAATGACCAGAGCTTATAGGTTAAAGTGGAGTTCCACCCATTTTTGTAACTTTAGATCTATGTAATCCCCTTTAAAACTACTTTTACCAATGGAAACTTTTTTTTTGCTACTAAATACCTTAATTTCTGCTTTATTCCTCCTCTCCTCACTTCCGGGTCCGATCGGCAATGACCTAATTCGGCGATTCACAGTGTGTGCTGGGATGTATTCCATTCCAGAAATCTCGCAGTATTACCTAGAGCCTGATCTGTACTGTGTGTATTCAGGCCGTGACCTGCCCCGCCTCCTCTCAGTGAGTTGTACTGTATGCATTGTATTCAGGACATGCTCTGCCCCGCCTCCTCCCCGCCTCCTCTCAGTGAGCTCAGTGAGGATATAATGCTTTCAGTCCTCGCTCACTGAGAGGAGGCGGGCGGAGGCGGGGCAGAGAACGGCCTGAATACAATGCATACAGTACAACTCACTGAGAGGAGGCGGGGCAGAGAACGGCCTGAATACAATGCATACAGTACAACTCACTCAGAGGAGGCGGGGCGGAGACGGGGCAGGCACGGCTCAGTACAGCTCAGCTCCTGGGTAATACTGCGAGATTTCTGGAATGGAATACATCCCAGCACACACTGCGAATCGCCGAATGACGTCATCGCCGATCGGACCCGGAAGTGAGGAGAGGAGGAATAAAGCAGAAATTAAGGTATTTACTAGCAAAAAAAAAAAAAGTTTCCATTGGTAAAAGCCGTTTTAAAGGGGATTACATACATCTATGTAATTCAACCTATTAAAAATGGGTGGAACTCCGCTTTAACTTTTCATCCATTTTAAAACTCAAGGATAATATGGTTTTCCATTTAACTATCCATTGTGTGTTTAAAACTAATTTCACTTTATTACCAGGGTATGTCTTCTCTAACTTCAGGGAAAACATTTCAGACCTATATCAGAAAATTTTAGGCCACAGTATGTCCTCAGAATACACTACAGCACAACTATGGCAGGGCCTACCATATACAGTAGACAAAGGGCAGCTGATGTCAATGTAAATAGACTGCATTGACTGCCAATGCCAGGAAGGCAGACTGCAGTCTTCTAGATAATTATGATAAAACACAATAATAACAAAGATAAAATATTACAAAAAGATTTTAGGAATTGGTTATGACAATATAAAACACCATTGCCTACTAAATGGAATTCACAATAATGGAATATAGATTTTTAATTATTTTGTTATTTTGTTTCAGAGAGTATACCTATGTACATAATTGTGACATATTAAGGGCTTTAGTAAAAAAAGAAAAGAAAAAAAATATATAAACATGAAATATATGCAGGAATACATTTTATTTTAATAAGATTTAGAATATATACAGTACTTTAGACCAGCATAAATAGTTATAAATGCTGGTGGAAAATGAAAAACCTCAACCAAAGAATCTTGTTCACAGCAGCAGCATTTATGTGCCTTTGTCTTGCTATATATCAGAAGGTGGTGTAGAGACAAGTCTAAATAAACAGTAGCTGAAAGGCTGGAGCGATAAGGGCATATTTAACATTTTTCATTAAGACAGGTACAAATTACATTTTGTCTGTTTGCATGTAATGATAAATGCTCAATGCCGGGATAAGGGAGAGTCACTAACACCAAGAAAAAAAAATAACTTACAACCCCCAATTTTCTGCTCATCCTTAATTTCTCTACACAAGAAGCTTAATTGTTCACCTCAGCCACTGCTAAAAACAGCTTTGTAATGATTCCTCTATAAATAAATAGGTACATTAAAAATGGAAACATGGAGCGGGTGTTAAAGGGGGTTTTTACCATTATAAATTAGGATTAGCTGCCTCTGACACCTTCCAGTAACATCATTAAGTAATCCTCTCTCCAGGACTTCACATAGCAACTCCAGAACCTCTGTGCTGCTGCTTATATTTTGTATGTTAGACCTAAAGCTTGTGTTTTCTTTTGTTTTGTTTTTTATAAATCAACACAAGGGGCCTTTTTTACATTTAAAGAGAAGTGTCCCTTGTGCTGATGTCTGCTCTTCAGTCCTTTTACCCCCACCCAAATGCATACCTCTCAGCGGTAATCACCGGATGCTGCAGGGGTTACTATGAGCCATTGGACCGGCAGTAAAAAGTGCTTTATGAATGGAGAAGCCAGGCCTTCCATTCATCTGCCTGTCCTCCGTTCATAGAGAAGAGGATGGAAAGGATGGGCCCATGACAGATCCAGCAGATTGTATTAACCCCACAGCACTGGAAGATTACTGCTATGGGGGTATGCATGGTGGGGGTGACTGAAGATTTAAACAAAGAGAGCCCCCGCCAGCACAAACAATGCTTCTCATTCAATGTAAGTATCATCCTTACATGAAAAAAATAAATACAAGAAAATAAGTAAAAAGCGACAATAAAGGCTTTCTTTATAAAAAAACAAAACAAAAATAACAACCATGTCATACTCACCTGCTCTGTGAAGTGGTTTTGCAAAGATTAGCAATACATCCTTCTCTTCTTGGATTCCTCCTTGGTGCTCTTGGCCCCTCCCTTCTGCCAAGTGCCCCCAGAGCAAGCAGCTTGTCTCGGTCATGCCTCCTCTTTCTCCTAATTGGCTCCTGCTGCTGTCTCAGCCAATGAGGAGGGAGAGTCCCTGGATAGCTGAGGTTCTTGTGCACATCGCTGGATGGAGATGGGGCTCAGCTAAGTATTGCTGGGGGGGGGCTGTTGCCGAGAGAAGATTTTTTTCTATTTTAAGATTTACCCTAACCTCTTGCTTTTATGAAAACACACCAAACCAGTAGGATATAAAAGAGGTCTATAGCTCACTGCAGCTAACCCACAGGTACAGTGTGTTGCACCCCTGGATCAGTGTAAAGGTAACCTAATCATGGTGAACCTTTTTATATATGATAATATGTCCACCGCTATTATACCCAGTGTATGTGTCATTTAATACACTGACCTTTTTTTCCTCTTGCAGCTGCTGCTGACATCGCTCTCCAGGCTGCTAGAAAGGATAGAAGGTGGAGTGCACTTGCTATCACTCTGCCTAGGACAGGAGTCGGCAGTGCAGAGGAAACCTCAGCTTATGTGGCTCCTGCTCCCTCTGCTGCCAGCGCCGGCTCACTGCACTCTAATGCTCTGGGATGGTGGGTCAGCAAGCCCAGATCGCAATTCCCAAGCATGTGGTTCTCTGATTTTAGGTCACAGGCCACATCAGAGGGCTCTGAGGGCCACATGGGGCTCGCAGGCCATGGGTTGAGCACCACTGGTCTAATTATTATTTATTTTATCCAAAGTAAAAAAAAATAATTTTTGTCTAGACATACAAAGGGAAGGAGTTAACCATGTGTGCCAGTTCAGTTTATTGGGCAAAAAGATGGGGAAAAAACCAGCAGGCGCCCCTTCTGCAATTCACAGGAAGATGTCAACTGCCTCAGACTTTGAAATATAAAGTGAAATTACGCAAAGTCTGTTTATGCGCATTTACCTATTTTTTGTTAGTTTTTTGAAAGTTCACAAGTTTATGTACTAATGTTTTGTATTTTTGTTATTCCATAAACCTTTATTTCACAAGGAAACATTTAGCGCAGAGAACAAAAAAAAAAAAAAAAACACTCTTGTGTGTTCAGACAGCAAAATAATCCACTGTATATATTAATTTATGTATCAACCATTCCAGGCTCCTTCTAGCAGTGGCTAGGGGTCATGTGTCTGCTGTCATCAGCCAGGATGTCCTATCAACCAATTGGCAGCTCTGCTTGAACACAATCACTAGGGATGGATGGACAGATTACACATTAAAACATTTTGGTGGTGTTCTATACAAAGTGGAGAGGGAAGGTGCAAAGAGATTATTGCTGCTTTAAATTGGTGAGACTCAGCAGAGCTCTATGCAGAGCAGGTTGACAGGAAAGCCTAGAACCGCTTGTATGGCTCTGGCCACTTCAGTATAGCTGACTAAGCCAGTCAGGATTTGGTCTAAGTTTTCTCTGAGCCGTTTAGTAGTCTCTTCGATTTGATCTCTCTTACCAATAAAATCTATTTAACACCACACAAAGATACATTCATAAAAAAACAAACATTCCAACCTGTACTATTCCAAGTCACTTTAATAAGCCATCCACGATAGCTTACAGTCATAACCACATAGTGGCACTATGTGGTGAAACGTTAACAAGTTCTGGACCACCCACTGTATATATACAGTGCCTTGCGAAAGTATTCAGCCCCCTTGAACTTTTCGACCTTTTGCCACATTTCAGGCTTCAAACATAAAGATATAAAACTGTAATTTTTTGTGAAGAAGCAACAACAAGTGGGACACAATCATGAAGTGGAACAAAATTTATTTTAATATTTCGACTTTTTTAACAAATAAAAAACTGAAAAATTAGGCGTGAAAAATTATTCAGGTCCCTTAAGTTAATACTTTGTAGCGCCACCTTTTGCTGCGATTACAGCTGTAAGTTGCTTGGGGTATGTCTCTATCAGTTTTGCACATCGAGAGACTGAAAACAAAACAGCTCGAGCTCAGTGAGGTTGGATGGAGAGCGTTTGTGAATAGCAGTTTTCAGTTCTTTCCACAGATTTTCGATTGGATTCAGGTCTGGACTTTGACTTGGCCCTTCTAACACCTGTATATGTTTATTTGTGAACCATTCCATTGTAGATTTTGCTTTATGTTTTGGATCATTGTCTTGTTGGAAGACAAATCTCCGTCCCAGTCTCAGGTCTTTTGCAGACTCCATCAGGTTTTCTTCCAGAATGGTCCTGTATTTGGCTCCATCCATCTTCCCATCAATTTTAATCATCTTCCCTGTCCCTGCTGAAGAAAAGCAGGCCCAAACCATGATGCTGCCACCACCATGTTTGACAGTGGGGATGGTGTGTTCAGGGTGATGAGCTGTGTTGCTATTACGCCAAACATAACGTTTTGCATTGTTGCCAAAAAGTTTGATTTTGGTTTCATCTGACTAGAGCACCTTCTTCCACATGTTTGGTGTGTCTCCAAGGTGGCTTGTGGCAAACTTTAAATTACACTTTTTATGGATATCTTTAAGAAATGGCTTTCTTCTTGCCACTCCTCCATAAAAGGTCAGATTTGTGCAGTATACGACTGATTGTTGTCCTATGGACAGAGTCTCCCACCTCAGCTGTAGATCTCTGCAGTTCATCCAGAGTGATCTTGGGCCTCTTGGCTACATCTCTGATCAGTCTTCTCCTTGTATGAGCTGAAAGTTTAGAGGGACAGCCAGGTCTTCGTAGATTTGCAGTGGTCTGATACTCGTTCCATTTCAATATTATCGCTTGCACAGTGCTCCTTGGGATGTTTAAAGCTTGGGAAATCTTTTTGTATCCAAATCCGGCTTTAAACCTCTCCACAACAGTATCTCGGACCTGCCTGTAGTGTTCCTTGTTCTTCATGATGCTCTCTGCGCTTTAAACAGACCTCTGAGACTATCACAGTGCAGGTGCATTTATACGGAGACTTGATTACACACAGGTGGATTCTATTTATCATCATTAGTCATTTAGATCAACACTGGATCATTCTGAGATCCTCACTGAACTTCTGGAGAGAGTTTGCTGCACTGAAAGTAAAGGGGCTGAATAATTTTGCACGCCCAATTTTTCAGTTTTTTATTTGTTAACAAAGTTTGAAATATCCAATAAATTTCGTTCCACTTCATTATTGTG
Organism: Pelophylax lessonae; assembly: GCF_965119305.1. Classification (NCBI taxonomy): domain Eukaryota; kingdom Metazoa; phylum Chordata; class Amphibia; order Anura; family Ranidae; genus Pelophylax; species Pelophylax lessonae. The sequence continues at coordinate 264,245,856 of NC_138773.1, read as the reverse complement.
TCCCACTTGTTGATTCTTCACAAAAAATTACAGTTTTTTATCTTTATGTTTGAAGCCTGAAATGTGGCAAAAGGTCGCAAAGTTCAATGGGGCTGAATCTTTCGCAAGGCACTGTATATATACGTCAATACATTATATACTGTGGTTATGGCAGCAGCTAGCTGCCATAACACTGGTAATTTTTTAAACAGTGGGTGATCCTCTTTCACATTAAAGTGGTTCTGGCAGTGGATTTGCCACGGGATCACTTATGGCTAGTGGGAGAAGTGCCCCCCTGCCGCTTCCTGGTTGTTTCCTCCGCTTACCGGAACCAATCGGTAGCGACGGAAATGATCTGATCCTGTGGAGTTATTGGCAGGAATTTGAGTGAGTGCAAAATGGCCCCCCACTCTACTCTATGCTCTTGGACGACCAGATCGACATCTGACGTCACTTCCGCCTAATGACCTTAAAAGGGACAATTTTTTTTGCTCTTAAGCACAAAACAAATAAGAAAAAAGCAAAAAAAAAAAAAAAAAAAAAAAAAACAACTTTAAAAGCACCCAGTCCCCCTGAAGCGTATGCATGCGAAAGTAAAGCCCGCATAGGTAAACAGTTTTTAAACTACACATGGGAGGTATCGCCATGATCATTACAGTGAGAGCAATAATTCTAGCCCTAGACCTCCTCTAACTCTAAAAAACAGGTGACCTGCAAAAAAATGTAAAACGTCGCCTATGGAGATTTTTAAGTACCATAGTCTGTCGCCATTCCACAAGCATGCGCATTTTTTAAGCATGACAAGTTAGGTATCTATTTATTCAGAATACCATCATCTTTCCCACTATATAATAAAATTGGGCTAACTTTGCAGGTTTTTTTTTTTTTTTTTTTTTTTAAATGAGATTTTTTTTCTATAAATTGCATTTGAAACACTGCTGCACAAATAGTGTGACATAAAATATTGCAACGACTGCCATTTTATTTTCTAGGGTCTCTGATATAAAAATTATACATAATGTTTGGGGGGGTAATTTTCTAGCAACAAAAATACTAATTTAAACTTGTGAACAACAAATGTCAGAAAAAGGCCTGGTCCTTAACTAGGGAGACGGTTTATTTGGGAGGAAACAGTATGGCTGTGACCTATTGTGGATGACTATTAAAGTGACTTGGAAGAATACAGGTTGGAGTATGGTTCTTTTCAATGTATCTTTTTGTGATAAAAAGCAAAGGCAAGCTTTTTTGGAACCTGCACTATTAGTCTAGAGTAGACTGTGGTGATTAGTAGGATCGGATCTAGAGTAGTGTGTTGGGCTGGGATATTGGTAACTATTTAACACCACAGTTGTTTTTTTGGAGCACCAAAAGCCAGTGCTCTTGTTTAAAGCGCACCATATGGCTACAAGTGAACAGTTAAATGTGTTTTAATGATTTTCAGTCTTTTCCAATAAATTATATTATTTCTGTTCTTTCTGTGTGTATTGGAGTATGTATTGTCATGCCTTTTCACTGGCAAATGTCTCTGTATCATTCTAGATTGGCATCCTCTAAGAAAGGAAACATAATGTTTACATGTTTTATGTTATATTGCAAAAATTGTACTCCTCGAAGCTGTCTTGTACAAGTGTGGAAAAACTTTTTGGAAATGTAATTATTCCAAAAATGGAAGAAGGAATTTTTGTCTCTGTTTTGCAAGAACTTCAATCTCAAGAATTCAGATAGCATTCCAAATCTGCTAAAATCCAATTTGCTTCTCTCTTAAATAAAAAAAGGAAATAAGTATAAACACACAAAGCTAAAAAAAACAAACAAAAACAAAACAAAAAATTAAATGCAATAATTTAAGTCATAAACGATCATCCAAGATATTGACCACAGCTTTCAAGATATTGACGAGAGTATTTTAATATTCTGAGGCAAAGTCTCCTGTGCTGATAAAGGGCAGATGACCACCTGATACTTTTTTCACTGAGGTGATAAAATGGAACAATTGCTTTGTTTTGCTTCAAGGGTTTTGCTTCTACAGTAAGTTAGTGGAAAAGAAAAAAAAAATCTGTATACTCTGAAAATGGAGGTAGAACATTATCAAGGTTATTGTGCAGACTGAGCTAATTGCACATTTGCCAAATGGACGAAAACGAAATACATATTTGTCGCTATATACCATAATGGAGGCTGATATTTTCTACCTCGATGTCACAGAAAACAAGCTGAATTGCTAGCAAAGTGGACAGCACGCACAATGACTCTTGCTCACAGCTGGTCCATAGATGGTGGATTATAATGCAGAGAAACCGCTTGCTCAATTTTCCCAGTGTGTTGACATGGCTTCTCGTTCCAGTTTCACTAAATCTATCACAGCATATTACCATAATGGTCAGTGCTTTTTTTTCACAATGTCTCATCGAAGCACACCTTGTGTGCCTTTCACTTGTTTCTTATTGGGCCCTGAAGTCTAATACAATACAATACAAATACTCAACATCCAACAGGCAATAAGATTATGAAATGATTTTGGATCACATTGACATATAAGTAATTTAGGTACCTCTGTCAGACTTAAAGATTAATATAAGATTAGGGGCTGGTTCACACTGTGGAATTTAACACACCTGCTCCCCATTCACACCCGAGACCTTGTATCACTAACGAGTCACATGACACCGGGGAGGGAAGATGGCTAATTTGGTCCAATTTGGCCATTTTTACATAGGGGTGTACTCTCTTTTGTTGCCAGCGGTTTAGACATTAATGGCTGCGTTGAGTTATTTTGAGGGGACAGTAAATGTTCACTGTTATACAAGCTGTACACTCACTACTTTACATTGTAGCAAAGTGCAATTTCTTCAGTGTTGTCACATAAAAAGATATAATAAAATATTTACAAAAATGTGAGGGGTGTATTCACTTTTGTGAGATACGGTATATCCCTTAAAAGGCATATAAGTGTTCGGCCGCAGGCCGGTGTTTGTGGGAGGAGTTAGCGGGCTTTATAGCGCCGCCCTTCCCCTACACCGGCCTGCTGCTGGGCGCTCCAGTCAGGTGTTCTTCTGTGTCACCTGATCGCCAAACTTCCGCCTTTGAGGACCGGACTTCCGGGCAGGATCGTGGACGCCGCAAGCCTTCTCCGCCGCCGCCGGATTCTCCACCGCTGCCTTCAGTCTCCTCTGCTCCCAGCGCCTCACCGCTGCCAGCCGGCCTGCGCCTCCTCCGTTTCACCAGCCGCCACCAGCACCTCTACTGCTGCCCGCTGCATCTCCCCGCTGCATCTCCCCGCTGCTCAGCCGGGACCAGGTATTTATTGGGGTTGGGGGGAGGGGCGGCTGCCACCTGCACACATTGCCTGCCTCTCAAGGCCACGGCATTTCACACAACAGCACCACATTGCCTGCCTCCAGTTAGGCCTCGGCATCCACAGGGGGGGGGGCTCCTGGGGTTCCTGGGGTTCTGGGCACCTGGCCTGCTTGGGGGACTCTGTCAGATCCAGGGGGGGATGTGGAAGGAAGCAAGAGGTAGGGCGTTGTTCTTTTGCCATGCTTCACCCTTGCTGGGCATATTCCCATGCAGGGGGGGGGGGGGGTTGGTCAGTCAGGCTCACCTACCCGCCGGCCGTCCTCCCAATCAAGCAGCCCCCCCCCACTAGGGGCCACCAGGCGCCCCCAGGCCACGGCCTGTCGGGGGGGCTCTTGGATTTGGTCTTGGGTAGGTGGTGGGCACCATACACTCATACACACGCACTTACCTTCCCCCTTGGGTCAGGAGGGAGGTTGGTGGCAGAGTTGGGGGGGGGGGTCTCACTACACTCCACAGGGTTACATATTCCCTTGTTGGCTCCCATTACATACTATCCACACTGGGGGGGGTCATGTGTCACTGCTTCTGGTTGACCAATTTCCTTATTCCTCCAGGATCACGCCATGTCCTTCAACGCCGGTATCAGGTATTACTGCCTGGCGGCAGGTTCTTCCTCTGTGTTTTTTCTCACGGCTCCGTATGCTGGTAGTCTTCACAAACGCCACTTCTGCATTGCCCTTTGGCACTGCTAGGCCAGTCTCACACCTCATTGGGCCTCCACACACATCTTAGTCACCTTCGGTATGCCTATACCGGTAGCCTAGGCCGTCCGGCTACGCTGCTGGCACACATCACACCTTCGGTATGTCACCAGAAGGTGCCTTGGTTCCTGTTGTTCCTTTCCACCTTCACCACCCCTGTGCCACCCACATACTCATGTCTTGTCCTTCTCGGGAGCACTGCATTTGCTGTCTGCACCTCAACTGTGTTGTACGTCGTCATGTGTTGTCTCCTCTGTCAGCCCCCCCCTCCCAGTAGGGTGAGCGAACTGGCTGCTAGGGTTCAGGTGCTGGCCATTACTCCCCCCTTCATAGCTGGTCCCGCGAGGCCAACTTCCCAATCTCAACATGGAGATTCTTCGCCCCTCGGGCCAAACCATAGTTAGCGCCTCGCTTCACCCACCTCATGGGTTTACAGTTAGGGCCTCACCTGTCACGGCCATACGTTTGATTCTTTACTGTCACCGAGAGACCAACCTTCCCGCCACCACGTTAGTGGCTCATGCCCCACGTCCAAATCATAGGTAGAGTCTCTCGCCTGCCGCTTGGCATCTAGCAGGGCCTCACCTGTCACGGGGTAGTTAAGTTCTTCGCCTCAAGGCACTAGCTAGTCAGCCAGTTTTTCTTGGGGCTCTCGCAGTTGTTAATTGGACTTTGGTGTTCTATTTTTCTTTCGACAGCGTGCCTCTAGGAGCCATTTTGGATGAAGGATCATCCTCCCCCTCCACGCCAGCCAGACCTGGCACCCCAGGCAGATCTGGTACCCCCAGGGGTCATCGGAATCCATCCCCGCTGGGCTCTTATGGATCTTGGACCATCCCGAAGATCTCGGCGCTCCTTCGCCAGAGGGGCATTCCGTTCCCGGCCACGGCTAGGAAGGCTGAACTGTTTAGGATCTTGACTGAGCACCCAGAAGATCCTGGACTGGGCACCAGCTCTCAGGGCTGTGGGTCGGCCATGCAAGGAACTCTGGACTCCATCCTGTCTTCTCTGCAGTCAATCGGCGACAGACTGACGAAACTGGAGGACACCAGTCCAGCCCACGGGGTTCCTCCTCCTCCCTTACCGGTGCAGGCTCCCGCCCCCATTTGCGAACAGGGTAGGCCCCCAGTCCCCCTCTTCCCCTCTGCTGCGGTATCTCCCATTATCACCCCGGCACACATGGTCCCCCCAGCCCTCCGCAAGGATATCCTGGAGGGGAAGGATGTCAACCTGGTGGCTCTCCTTATTGCCTCCCAAGATGTGGTAGAGAATAAGGTCTACAATTATGGGGATTTGTCCGTAGTGATGAAGGCCAGAGACCCCAGGCTAAATAAGAAGCTGACCATCCCTGAATTTGTCCTGGCTTTCGGGATTTACAGGGATGTGTTATGCTCTGTCTACCCACATCGTCGGGAGGAACTGGACCTTTATCTTCACAAGGTTGTGGATTTGGGCCATAAGTACGGGGGTTTTACCTTTTTCGACTTTCACAAGTCAGTGTCGGCCAAAGCAGCGGCTACCTTGGCACAATTCAATGTGCGCTTTGATTGGAGCCTTCTGGACACCGAACTTTTTTGCAGGCACTTCGCAGGATTGGTGCCTCCCTCTTGCGCCACATGTTCATCCACCTCGCACTCTGCCAACCTTTGCCCCACGGAGTCTGAGTCCTCCACGTCCGGGGTCCTGGGGGGGGCTGGCAGATCAGAGCAGCGTGGCCTAAGAGACAAACTGGGTCGCCCAATCATTTACCTAGGCAAGGCCCAGGTCTGCAACAATTTCAATGGTGGGGCGTGTAGTTTCAGTGCCTGCAGGCTGCTTCATGTTTGTTCTATCTGCTTCAGGGCTCACACCAAGTCCATGTGTCCATCGAGGCTCAACCCAAAACAATGACTAACCGGGGTCAAGATCGAGGTACTGGCTTTTTACCTTCAGTCTCACCCATCTCCGCACCTGGTCGAGTATTTGGTGCAGGGGTTTTCAGGGGGGTTCCACACAGGGTTGGTGTCTCTACCTCCAGGGTCACTTGAATGCCCCAATCTACTGTCTGCTAGGGAGGACCCGCTGTCAGTGGACCTTCTGATCAGGAAGGAAGTTCAGGAAGGGTTCATGCTAGGCCCCTTTTCCGTTCCCCCCTTCACCTCCTGGCGTACCAACCCCATTGGCATCTCCACAAGCAAATACTCTAATAAAAAACGGTTGATCATCGACATGTCGGCTCCTCATTCCTCTAATAACCCTAGCCTGAATTCTCTTATCCCTTCAGCTGAGTTCTCTCTCCACTATACCACCGTGGACAACGCCATCCAAGCCATTTTGGGGGCAGGCAGGGCTGCATGGCTCAGCAAGACAGATATAGCCAACGCCTTCAAGCTATTGCCCATTCACCCCTCTTTATGGCATGTTCACGGTGTTAAGTGGAGGGAGGAATATTATTTCGCCATCAGGCTCACATTCGGATCCAAAAGCAGTCCTAGGATTTTCGATACTTTTGCGGAGACGCTCTGCTGGCTTCTTCTGAACATCACCAGGTGCCCTACGGTTTTACACTACCTGGACGACTTCTTGTTGATCGAACAGGGCAACTGCACTCCTGTCAGTTTGAGGAGCACCGTGGCCTTGTTTTCAACCTTAGGGGTCCCTCTTTCACCAGGCAAGACGATTGGACCTGTCACCAGGTTAGATTTCTTGGGGATCACCTTGGATTCCATCTCAATGCAGTCCAGCCTCCCCGAGGACAAGCTTGGGCGCATTCGTGAGGTGATAGGCAGGTTCTTGGAAGGAGGGTCTTTTACGAGGAAAGATCTGCAGTCGTTAATTGGGTCTTTGAATTTTGCCATGCGCATCATTCCCCAGGGCAGGTCATTCATCTCCCGTTTACTGTGTCTATTGCCAGGTCTTCCGGAGGGTGTTGCCACTCACCTGGATCCCCCAGCCAGGGCGGACCTTGCCATGTGGGTGGAGTTCCTGGAAAGATGGAACGGCGTTTCCATGTTCATCCCACCTATCTCACCCCAGTCCCCTGTGTTTTGGACGGATGCGGCTGCTCATACGGGGTTTGCTGCCATCTTTGGGGATTCGTGGTTCAGGGATCATTGGCCGGCTGAGTCACTTGCCTTACCCGCTTTCCGGGAGACCTCGGCGTTGTTCGAGGTATACCCTATTGTGGCAGCAGCTTTCACTTGGGGTAGGTGCTGGTCAGGGATGGCAGTTAAATGTTTTAGCGGCAATAAGGCAGCCTGTGACATCATTAATAAGGGCCGGTCTGCATCCCTGACCATCATGAGGCTGGTTCGCAGGCTAACCTTGTTAGCAGCCACCCACCAGTTTTTCCTTTACTGTGAGCATATCCCGGGCCACTCCAACGCAGCTGCTGATGCTCTTTCCCGGTCTAAATTACAGGTGTTCTTCAACCTCCACCCAACAGCCAACAGATGCCCCGCTCGGACCCCGAAGTTCAAAGAATTAATCCTGGACTAGCCCGGTTTGTGGCGCATGGTCGGGAATTGGCCCGGGTGGCTCTGTCGGCTAACACCAGGAAGGCTTATGACCGAGCCATGTCCATCTTCCGGAGGTTTTCAGCAGAATTCGGGTTGCACGACCACTCCGTTCAGACGATGGTCGCCTTTGCTGCTTTTTGCCACCTCCAGCTGAAACTTTCTGCCAGCACCATCAAATTGTACCTGTCGGGGGTTCAACATCACGTCCTGACGTTCCAGCCGAACACGTCACCCTTTCTTAGGGCATACCCAGTGAAGAACATTTGAAGGGTATTGGCAAAGTGGATCGCCATACCCCGGTCAGGCGGTTGCCAATAGATGGGGGAAAATTCCGGGCTCTTTCTGATTTGTTGGACACGGCCCCTTTTGAGCCCTCCACGAACTTAGTTGTTAAGTCCGCCATGTACCTGGCCTTTTACGGCTTTCTCAGGCCCGGGGAGTTCTCGGTGGCTTCCCTGTCAGAGGGTCGCACATGCCTCCTCAAACGGGACTTGGTCAAATGGGGAGATCACTACGTCTTGACACTTCGGTGTTCTAAGACCAGGCAGGTGGGACACCCTTTGACCATCCCCTTGTATCCATCAGGGAATAATTGGTGCCCTGTCAAGGTCCTGGACAATTACGCAGCTCAGACTCAGAGCTTGCCCAGCTACTCGCCTCTTTTCACGTTGCTGGGCATTCCCCTCACCACGTCCAAGTTTATATTCTACATCCGCACCTTATGTATTAGGCTGGGATGGGACCCTGCGGCACATTCTGGCCACTCCTTTAGGATAGGAGCGGCGTCAGCTGCCTCCGGCAACAACACGCCAGGTCATATCATTAAAAGACTTGGTCGATGGGAATCTGATGCCTTTCAGATATATATCCCTCAACCCGAGAAGGAGTTGAGGTTAGCTTTTAGTAGGCTTGTAACATGAATTTGGGTTGTCAATAAAGTATGTCATTTGCTTCCTTTTGCCCTCTTTATTTACAGGCCTACCCCCTTACGTCGGTTCTGGCACACCACACCGACTTTCCATAACAAGGGTATCCATCACTTATTTACCGACCACAAGTGTTCGGCCGCAGGCCGGTGTTTGTGGGAGGAGCTAGCGGGCTTTATAGCGCCGCCCTTCCCCTACACCGGCCTGCTGCTGGGCGCTCGAGTCACCCACCCACCTTCACCCTTTTTTCCTGACCTCTAATCTTCGGGGGGCCCTCTTTATTTACAGGCCTACCCCCTTACGTCGGTTCTGGCACACCACACCGACTTTCCATAACAAGGGTATCCATCACTTATTTACCGACCACAAGCTATCTTATGTTAGATGTAAATGTAAAAAAGTCAGTTAAAGTAGTAGTAAAGTTTATTTTTTATTCACAGGTAAGCCTATAATAAAGCTTTTGTGTTAGTACAGCAAACAGAGTATCTCCTAAATGCGCACTCTCAATGGATGGCATGCCGCCTATTGAGAGAGCTATTGCCACACAGTTGTGACTTCCACTCTTAACTCTTTGCAGGGGTAAGATTTTTATATTTTTTTTAACTCCGTAGACTTCAAATGCTGATCACACATGGACCGAAATGTGGGCGATTCCGCAGAGCTACAGACCGCAGTGCTGATCAGTGCATTCGGACAGTGATGAAGTCTGTACAAAGACACAGCAGGGAGGATTCTTCCATCCACCTCGAATGTGTGGATGGGGGAATCCGGTCAACTCATCTATGGGCTGCCTTAGTCTCTGCTCATATGAAATACCCACAATGCACCTGGTAGTTAAAGTTCATTCGAGTTTTTGCCTAGGTCAGAACTTCTAATTTTTAGTCACAGCAAAAGAAAAAAGTTTAAAAGTTTTTTTTTTTTACCTAATTATAAAATGAGGTTAAAAATTATGACACATTTCCTTCTGATTACTGGAAAGTGTGATTTAAAGCATAGTGATACTCTCAGAAAACAATTTTATGTTTTTAAATGTATGGTCTTGTTGTTAAACAACCAACAATGGTAAATGAGCGGCTTTAAATGTTTTTCTTTATCATATTTTTAATAAATTTTTGCATAATGAATACAAATCAGTGCCTATACAAACAGAGTTTCAACAACAAAGTAAGTAGTAGGTACAAAAGAGCGGCTTTACCTTTTGATTACATCTCCATATTTGTTGCATTAAACTAAAACTACAAATTTTGGGAGGTGAGAAGACATGGCTATGTCCAGAGTGAATTCAGCATTACATTGTATTAATTACTGTCAGTCAATAGAAATGTATTGCACTACCGAATATTACTAATGTATGTTGTTTGCATCAGATTTTCTTTTAGGTAAACAGAACAAGATACACGTGAACAAGGTGCATTAACCAAAATCAATCATTCAGCAATCATCTTTCATTTACTTAAAAGGCGAAATATGACTGGCCACTGGGGGTTACTGAACTTTACACTGTCTAATTGCATAAACCAAACTAACTAGTGTTTGCAGACTGGTCACAATTCAAGCTGTGAAGAACATGTCAGGTTTGCCAAATCCAATGACTTAAAGTCGTTGTAACCCTTAAAAAAAAAAAAAAAAAAAAAAAGAGAGAGATTGTGTTCCCTTATAGCAATGTTTCTCAACTCTAGTCCTCAAGTACCCTTAACAGGTCACGTTTTCAGCCTTCCCATTATTTTTCACAGGGGATTTGATCAGTTTCACTGCCTTACTAATTACCACAGCCGTTTCATCTAAAGGTAATCCTGAAAACATGACCTGTTGGGTGTACTTGAGGGCTGGAGTTGAGAAACATTGCCTTATAGCAGGATAAACAGGACAGAGCTTGCACTGTCTAACCTGTCCCTCCGTAAGCAGTAAAAAAAACCTGGATGATCCTTCCTGTTCCTGTGTCCCCCTTGGTGTGTTGACCATGGTAATCATAGCTACTGAGCCCTGATTACCCTGGTCAGTTTACATGCCTCCATCATCCACTGATCTCCACTCTCCCTCTCCCCTCCCAGCTTGCTTGTGTGTGTGTGATCTCCACCCTTCCCTCCTGCCGCTATTAATAGTAAAGTAAACTTTTAAAAATGTTACTGCCAACCCCTCTCTTGTATGCAGCCATAGCACACTGAGGTTTATTTACTAAAGCTAGAAAGGGCAAAATTAATCACAATTCTGCAGTGAAACCAATTAGCTCCCAGGTTGTATTGCTAAAGCTTAAATAAACAAGCTAAGGTTAGAAGCTGATTGGTATCTCTGCAGAATTGGGACTAATTTTGCCCTCTCTAGCTTTAGAAAATAAACCCTACTGTGTAAAGTGGGGTACACACTATAAGAAAGTCGGGCGATCGATCGTCTGATTTTCCTCGTCGTTTCACAGCAAAATCGGAACTGATGAACGAAAATACGTACGAAAAAGGCTTTTTTTTTTGTTTGTTTCTGATCATGCGCAGTCTCTTTTCTTGTACAAAAATCATACAAAAATGGTACACATTGAACGGAAAATGTTTGTTTTGTTCCCGTACAAGAAAAGTTTTGGAGCTTGTCCCTTCAAGAATTTTAATGCAAACATTTGGAATCAGCTGTCAAAAGTTGTGTACACACCATACGAAAATCGTATGTAAATTGTTTGGACGAAAATGTTCCCCCGATTTTCTTATAGTGTGTATGAGCCTTAAGTGTTTTTTGAAAACAATGCCTCTAAATACCTTTTTTCAGATCTCTTCAGACCAGTCACACTACAGTAGGAGGGGCTGAGGAGCCAGCATGGCAGTCACGTGACCTCCCAGGCTGACATCAGTGGTAGATCTCGGCCCCCTCCCGCTGTTGCCCGTAGATCAGAGGAATAGAGATTCTGGGAGTCCCCTGACCGGCCTGGAGATATCTGAAAAAAGGTATTTAAAGGCTTTTTCAACAAACACATACACAGTGTGTTATGGCTGCACAAAAGAGGGTCTTGCAGTGCATGGTTTTGTAAGGTTACAACCACTTTAAACCATTTGCACAACACTAGTTTTTTTTTTTTTCATTCACGCTAAAATATTTAGATGTACTAATATAAATACAGAACTGATTAAAAAAAATGACAGATACATTATTGTAGACATACAAGTGTCTGAATATAGTGAACCTGTTAAGACATAACTGTAATATAGGAGGTTGTATAGTCGTCTCTCTGGTGGCCAATTTGTTCATATACTGCCTTTGAACTTCTCGTGGGCCACTAAAAGTATTCGACTGGCTGGGTGGGACAGTTTACAGTAAAAGTGTCCTTTCCCTAATAAAAAATATGAAACAAGAAGGGGCCATCCTCAAACTGTTCCACTAAGTTGGGAGCATAAAATTATCCAAAATGTCTTGGTATGCCGATGCTTTAAGAGTTCTCTTCACTGGAAGTAAGGGGCTAAGCCCAACCCGTAAAAGACAACCCCACACCATAATCCACCCTCCACCAAATGATTTGGACCAGTGCACAAAGCAAGGTCCATAAAAGACATGGATGAGTGAGTTTGGGGTGGAGGAACTTGATTTGCCTGCACAGAGCCCAAAAGAACACCTTTGGGATGAATTAGAGGGGAGAATGTCAACTGGGCCTTCCCATTCAACATCAATGCATAACCTCACAAATTGGCTTCTGGAAGAATGGTCAAACATTCCCATAGACACACTCCTAAACCTTGTGGACAGCCTTCTCAGAAGAGTTGAAGCTGGTATAGCTGCAAAGGGTGGGCCAACTCAATATGGAACCCTACAGACTAAGGCTGGGATGACATTAAAGTTTATGTGTTTGTAAAGGCAGGTGCCCCAATACTTTTGACAATATAATGTATTTTGTTACAAAGGGGAATATATTATTTATAAATGATGAACAAAAATATTTATTTGCCTAGGTTTCCTGCATTCAGGTACTATATTCAGAAATAGGGAGGATATGTGGTCACATGACAGAGAGTCTCACTTCCTGCACTGAGGTTCCTCAGCTCATCTGGCCATAGTGCACCACCTTCTGCATTTGTAACTGGCTTAGTAGCAGAGGCATGGAGAACTGACTTCCTGCACTGGTTCCATAAATTATTTCCCCTTTCTAAACTTATTACTAATTAAAAATATTACAAAAAAATCTGAAAAAATCCAAATGGTGTTATATTTGGTAAAACTATGACTATGGCTTTTCTTTTTTTAATGAGAGTTCACTGGGTTGAGATTTAGGGGAATGGGTACCTTTGATCCTTGTTGTAGCCCCGGGGAGATCTCCAGTGGTACGGTCCACCGGATTCTCCTTCCTACATTAATTAGTTAGGATTACTTAAATCATTTTTTCCCCCTTTTCACCCTGGGGGAGAGTTATGGAATTATACTGAACAAAACTATAAACGCAACACTTTTTTGTGCCCCCATTTTTCATGAGCTGAACAAAAAGATCTAAGAAAACTGCCATTTATCTGTGAAGAGAACACCTCTCCAAAGTGCCAAATGCCATTGAATGTGAGCAATTGCCCACTCAAGTCGGTTACGATGACAAACTGCAGTCAGGTCAAGACCCCAATGAGGATGATGAACATGCAGATGAGCTTTCCTGATACAGTTTCTGACAGTATGTGCAGAAGTTCTTTGGTTAGGCAAACCGATTGTTGCAGCAGCTGTCCGTGTGGCTGGTTTCAGACAATCTTGGAGGTGAAGATGCTGGATGTGGAGGTCCTGGGCTGGTGTGGTTACACGTGGTCTGCCGTTTTGAGGCCAGTTGGATGTAATGCCAAGTTCTCTGAAACCCCTTTGGAGACGGCTTATGGTAGAGAAATTAACATTCAATTCACGGGCAACAGCTCTGGTGGACATTCCTGCGTCAACATGCCAATTGCACGCTACCTCAAAACTTGCGAAATCTGTGGCAGTGTGCTGTGTGATGAAACTGCACATTTTAGAGTGGCCTTTTATTGTGGCCAGCCTAAGGCACACCTGCCATGCTGTCTAATCAGCATCTTGATATGCCACACCTGTGAGGTGGATGGATTATCTTAGCAAAGGAGAAGTGCTCACTAAGGGCTCTTTCACACGGTCCGCCTCCGTAGGCGGATCCGTGCTGCTCAGCGGGGATCGATCCACCGATCCCCGCTGAGCCGGCGGATGACAGCTCCGTCTCCGCTTGCAGTGCGGAGAGGGAGGTGTCACAGCTCCCGCTGCTCTCTATGGGGGATCGGATGAGAGCGGACCATCTGTCCGCTCTCATCCGATCCGATCCCTGGACGGATGGAAAAATAGGGTTTCCATCCCTCCAGATTTCACGGACAGGATCGGATACAGATGGCAGCGGGTGTCAGCGGACATGTCTCTGCTGACATCCGCTGCCCCATAGAGCTGCATGGAGGATCCGATCAGATCCGCCTAAAAAACTGACAGGCGGATCTGATCGGATCGCCAGTGTGAAAGAGCCCTAACACAGATTTAGACAGATTTGTGAACAATATTTGAGAGAAATCAGCCTTTTGTGTACATAGAAAAAGTCGTAGATCTTTGAGTTCAGCTCATAAAAATTGGAGGCAAAAGCAAAAGTGTTGTGTTTATATTTTTGTTCAGTGTATATGTATATCATGGGGTATCTAAATGTTTTATAGTATGCATAATCTAGGAATACTATGTTTATATGCGATTTTGTTTTATATGTGATTTTGAATGGTATGTAATGTTTTGGTTTTGGTTTCCAAATTAAAATTAATAAAAAAGACTTTGAAAATCTAAAAAAAAACAAAAAAACAAACTATAACTGATAGGAATGCTTAGAATTTGGAGGACTGCAGTAAAATCTAAATTATTTTTTTCTTTATAATGTGATAGTAGGGTGTTACTATGTTCACCATTGAAAGCTCAGCATAGAGTGGATAAAATCATAGTGGTCCTGTGGGAACATTTCTTTCAGCTGTCATACACTGCATATGACCTTTATTAACTCTTTAATATAGTCAAAAGTAGCTTGTAGTCATATTTCCTCTGGCTGTCCATGCTTGGCTTTGAGAAAAAAAAACAGCTTTGTCAAAACTCACCAAATCATGTCACATCCTAATCTTTCTTGAACCTTCTAGCTTTCAATAGGTTCTGTGTCACTGAAAAGCTTTCTTTGTGCAAACGCTACATACTGACAAATGTCTGTTCAAGTTTTAGCAAACAAAAAGCTGATATGTTTAAGAGATGATTTTTTAACAAATGCCAATGACTAATTTATTTTAGTACTGTTGAAGGAACCTAAAGTAGCCCAGTCTCTAGGAGAAAGATTAGAAAAGTGCCACCTTCAAAGAAAACAGTTACTAACTATCTCCCCTGACGCCAATCAATGTTGTGTTGACATGCCTGAGGAACATTTTGAATCAGACACTTCCAGGTGTGTTGAATACTTTGTCCCTTGCTGTTCTTTGTGGGGTTCTCCTGGCAGTCCTTATATCACTACAAGACACAGCAATGATTTAAGCGGTAACTCCACTTTCAAGGGGGAAAAAAAATAGCAAAGAAAGAAAAAATAATATAGCATATACAATTGTGACACAAATCATATTGTAATTGAATGTTATTAAAAATATGTTTCCTTTTCAATCTGCAGCTTTGTAATGTTCTGAAAATGCAATGCAATATGCCTACTTGGAGGTGTTCTGTAGACAGAATCCCTCCCAGAAACTTTATTTCCTGTGTGTGTGATTGGCTCACTGGTTTTCCCAGAAGTCTGCACTAAGATACAAGTCAGCTTTCTGGCATCCCCTGCAACAAAAATGTCATTTTTGGTGAGATACTCCCAATAGGAATACGTCTAAAGGGATGCAGACCCAGCACATTTCCTCATTATTGCCCTGTCAGGTGCACAGCTGATTGATAATTATGAAGCCATTCCCATTAGACTCACTTTCCCACAGGGGCACAGAGAAACACACAGGGATTTCTTTAGAATAACAAAAAGGTAGGAATCTGCAACAAAGGTTTTTATAATCCTTGTAATGTTTTTTTTCTTAACAAAAGTGGATTTACGCTAAGAACTGATAGGTTAAATTACTGGGCACAGTTTTGAAGCAGGAACCAAGTCCAGATTGGCAGTATGGTAGAACTAAGTATTTAAGCAAAACTTCAGGTAAAAATAAGAGATTAGCCCGTGAAAAGATAAAATAACAAAACCAGCCTTTGCTGTAATATTAATTTTCAATCCCAAGTTTTTTCCAGCAGTACTATTTTTGTGCCACTAGATGTCTTAGGCTTATAGCAACCATCATTCAACCAGCTTCCTCGAGCCCAGGTCATCCTGGAACCTCCCCAGCCTAGGACTAGACAGTGACACAAAAAGCTAGGATGTTTGTTAGCCTTTTATTACCCTCTGTATCCAGTAGTGAATACAAAGATTAAACCTTAACAGAGAATATATTCCTTCCCTAAGCCATCGAAATTTAAAAAAAAGATCTAGGGAGGGTTACATTTGCCAAATTTGCTTGGCCCCTTTTCATCTCAAGACAACAGAAAGTGTACCTAAAGCCTAGTACACACTGTTAGGTTTTTTTATTCAACTGTCAGCTCAGGTCGGAGCCGCTATACTAACGATCTGACATTAGTACAGTTATCTCCCCTGTTGAGCTTTTGTGTTTTCACAGGGGGACAGCCCCCCTGCCAGAACACTCCGGTCAACGCTCTCAACCATTGGCTGAGAGCACTGATCGGGAGCCAGTCAGCTGCTGGTTTTCCGGCATGCTCATCTGGCAGAAGCCGGCTTCTGTCGGACTGGTTGCCATACACATGGGCCGAAAGTGGGTTTTTATTGAACTGGCCAATGTCGTCTGACAGCCCCCCCGCCAGAACACTCCGGTCAACGCTCTCAACCATTGGCTGAGAGCGCTGATCGGGAGCCAGTCAGCTGCTGGTTTTCCGGCATGCTCATCTGGCAGAAGCCGGCTTCTGTCGGACTGGTTGCCATACACATGGGCCGAAAGTGGGTTTTTATTGAACTGGCCAATGTCGTCCGACATTCTACCAGTGTGTACTAGGCTTAAGGCTCCTGCTTCATTAATCACTTACTTCCCTTCACAACCCGGCAATTTTTTGGAATACAGCACTGCGTTACTTTAACTGACAATTGCGCGGTCGTGCGATACCGTACCCAAATAACATTTATTTCATTTCTCCCCACAAATAGATTGTTATTTTGATGATATTTGATCGCCACTGTTTTTTATTTTTTTTGTGCTATAAACAAAAAAGACTGGTAATTTTTTAAAAATATATATATATATTTTTTGTATTTTTTATAAAACATATCCAATCAAAAACTTAAAAAATAAACTTTTTAAATCTAAATTTAGGCCAATATGTATTCTGCTACAAGTTTTTGGTAAACAAAATCCCAAAAAGAGTATATTGATTGGTTTACACAAATGTCATAGCATCTACAAACTATGGGATATATTAATGGCATTTTTATTTTTTTTAAACTAGGAATGTCGGCGATCGGCAATTTATAGCGGGACTGTGATATTGCGGTGGACTATCGGACACTGACTGACACTTGGAACCGGAGACACAAATACAGTGATCAGTGCTGCCACTGAACTAATGACACAGGCTGGGAAGGAGTTAAACATCTAGGGCAATCAAAGGGTTAACTGTGTGCCTAGCCAGTGTTTTTGTGAACACTGTGTGCTGCTTTTTACTAGTAGAAGAGATAGATTCTAGTCCCTGCTTTGCAGACACACAGGATTGGTCCCTTTCCCCCTGTCAGAACTAAGATCTGTCTTGTTTACATAGACAGATCTTAGTTGTCTGTGTTTTACTGACAATCTGTGGGTGCAGGAGGACATTGAGTCCCTGGTACCCACAGATTGGGTTCTGCTGTGAATTATCACAGCAAAAGCGGGCCCACCGATGGTGTGTGCGCGCACACCCTGCAGGTGGAAGTGCAAATATATACATGAATGTATACAGTATATACATATGATCCTACCTACAGCTGCTGCCCTGTAGCAGTAAAAGTGCTATAGGTTGTCAGCAAGTGGTTATAGGAAATATTTAACCAAGGTGATACCTCACCAATCACCACCATCAACCTAAAATAAATTGCTATGTACAAATAACTTTATGGACATTATGCTCCCATCACTGGGCACCTACAATTTTGGCAGGATATCGTGACAATTAAGCCATTTGTAGGAGACTACAGATTTCAGCAGACAACCATCGGCAGAAAAAAGTGTGCAGGAATTTCTCACCTTAAAGTCCAGCTATTTAAAAAAAAAACCATTGTATTCTGGTAATTGTATGCTGCTTTTGCCTGTAATAATAGCAACTTAAAGGGATTGTAAAGGCAGAAGGTTTTTTTTATCTTAAGGCATTCTATGCATTAAATAAAAAAACCTTCTGTGTGCAGCAGCCCCCTAATATTTACCTGAGCCCATCTTTATTCAGCGATGGTGCAGGAGTTTCTCAGCTGACTGGGATTCCCCTCCTCATTGGTTGAGAGAGCAGCACAGCGCGATTGGCTCCTGCTGCTGTCAATCAAAGTCAGTCAGCTAATTAGGAGAGAGACACAGAGAACTGCAATTCGGCTTGTGTGCCCCACAGCAAGCTGCTTGCTCTAGGGCAGGGATCCTCAAACTACGGCCCTCCAGCTGTTGCAGAACTACACGTCCCATGAGGCATTGTAGAATTCTGACATTCACAGACATGACTAGGCATGATGGGAATTGTAGTTCCTGAACAACTGGAGGGCCATAGTTTGAAGACCCCTGCTCTAGGGGCACTCAATAAGAGGGAGGGGCCAGAGGGACCCAAGAAGAGGAGGAACAGGTCTGTTCTGTGCAAAACCAACTTCGTAGAGGAGGTAAGGTAAGTATAACATGTTTGTTATTTAGAAATAAAAAATACAAGACTCTACAATCACTTACAGGACCAGACCTTTTCCTGACACTTTGTTTACAAGTAATAATCAGTATTTTTTTTTTGCTAGAAAATTACTTAGATCCCGCAAACATTACATATTTTTTTTTAAGCAGAGACCCTAGAAAATAAAATGATGGTCATTGCAATTTTTATGTTTCACGGTTTTTGTGCAGCGGTTTTTCAAATGCAATGTTTTTGGAAACAAATACACTTTAATGAATTAAAAAAAAAAAAAAACATAATATATACCCCAATTTTTGTATAGTATGAAAGATGATGTTACGCCAAGTAAATATATACCAAACATGTCATGCTCTAAAATTGCATGCACTCGTGGAATGGCACCAAACGACTTTACTTAAAAATCCCTATATGGAGTTACAGAGTAGATCTAGTGCAAAAATTGTGCCCTATTGCGGCAATACCTCACGTGTGGTGCGAATATCGTTTACATATGTGGGCGTGACCTACGTATGCATTCATTGCTATGCACAAACACATGGATAAAAAATTGTATTTTATTACTTTTTAATTTTTACACGGTCCCTTTAAAAAACAATTTTTGATCACTTCTATTGCTATCGCAAGGAATGTAAACATCCCTTGTGACAACAATACGGCATGGCAGGTCCTCCTTTTGGAGAGATCCGGGCACTAAAAGACCCCTATTCTCTCCTCTACTCTTAAAAAGCAAAAGATCAAAAAAAAAAAAAAATGTATCTTTTGCTTAAAGGAAAAAAAAAAAGCCATGGTTACATGGCCTGAGAACCGAAAGTGACGTCATTGTGTCGCTCCAGTCCTCCAAGGGCATAGAGATGAGCAGCGGGCATCTTGATATTGCTTATCTCTATGGCAAGCCACCACCAGTGCCAGATTCCCATGACTAGGCTCCAGGGGACAGAACGAGACAAGGGGGGGGGTGGCCTGTTGGAGCCCAAGCTGAGGTTGTCTCTCCTACTATCGCACCACTCACGTGGATGCATGGCATCGGGAATTCTTTCCTTCCTCTCTCCAGTAGCGCAGGATTCCAGGGCTCAGTAACATAGGCCCAGGAACTATTGGGAAGCAGCGGGGGCACTCCTCCTGCCACTTCTAAAAGTGATCCCACTGCGAATCCGCCAGGGGGATCACTTTTATCTAAAAGTCTGGCACCTGAGGGAAAAGAAAATACTGAAATTATGGCATCTGACTGCAGCCATAACCCCGGTATTTACCCAGTTCCCGACTGCCCGCTGCACATTTACTGCGGCAGGCTGGCTCTCCTGCATAAAATGACGTAGACCTATGTCGGTCACGCGCGTGGTGCTGGGGTGCTGGGAACTGCCCCCACAAGGCAGTCAGGATGTCAATTCATGGGGCCAACAGCCGTGATTGCCGCCAGGCACCTGCGATCGCTTCCCGCTGAGAGAGAAGAAGGACGGTCTGCTGTTGTAAACACAGCTGACCGTTCTTCTCTCTGAAATTATCACAGAGTGCCTGTGCTCCTATATAGGATCACAGGTCCTCGTGGTCATTTCACAAGCTCACCCCCCATACAGTAGGAAAACACTCCCCTAGGCTTACACTTAACCCTTTTATCACCACTGTGTTAACCCCTTTCTTGCCAGTGTCATTAGTACAGTAACGGTGCATATTTTTAACACTGATTACTGTAGTAATGTCACTGCCCCCCCCCCCCCCCCAAAGTGTAAAAAATGTCAGTTAGGGGTCCGATCTATCCTCTGCAATGTCACAGTCCTGCTAAAAATCGCAGATCACCGCAATTACTAGTAATAAAAAAAATAAATAAAAATGACATCTTTCCCCTAGTTTGTAGACACAATAACACTTGCGCAAACCAATCAAAATACACCTATTGCAATTTTTTTTACCAAAAATTGTAGCAGAATACAAATTGGCCTATTTTATTTTTTTTTTTGGGAAGGGGAATGTTATATAGCTGAAAGTGAAAAATATTGTTTTTTTTTTTTCTTTTTCAGAATTGTCGTTTTTTTTTTTTTGTTTATAGCACAAAAAAAAAAAAAAAATCACACAGGTGATCAAATACCACCAATAGAAAGCTTTATTTGTGGGAAAAAAAGGACATCAATTTTATTTTGATACAGTGCCGTACGACCACGCAATTTTCCGTAACTTGGGATAAAACAAACCTATTATATTACTGCTTAGACTAGTCACCTTCATTTGAAAAAAAACCCCAAAAAAACGAATACACTCTGGCAGATTCAACAGATAATAAAACTATGTTACAGACAGACTGCAACTTATATGTCATTTTTGCTTTTGCCCATGCTTCTACTTTAAATAGCCTGCTGTTCCCATGGGGTAAGAACATAGGCAGCCAAAATGAGATCTTCTTTAACATACGCCAAATACACACAACCTTCTTTCTATCAGTAGCTTCTAGGAACAATATCTTCAGAGCTACAACAAACACATAGGAGGTGACAGCTAATGTGTAATTATTAAGCCATTATTGATTATAAACTGTAAATTAATAACTGAAAATAAACAACATGTTAGCTGTGGATTGCATTAACAATTCAAAAAAAAAAAACATAGGGTTTGATGGCAATAGTGAAAAATGTTTAAAGTGTAGGCTCTAGTTTTATGTACTGTAAAAACACAATCAGGAATGCTAATTAACTATGAAAATATTTTTGAATGTGTGTCTAAACAAAATTTGTATCTTCAGTGGATATTTTAGAAACAATATTTTAAAACATTAATTAAAAATCCTGCTAATTTTTTAGTTTTGCATAGCGCAGGAAAGGATTCATTTTTAGTCCTGTATGTGTCTTTATTGGGCAGATTTACCTTCACACAGAAGCGGAGGGCGATATCCCAACCATTTCTGATAATTTGTGATTATTAATGTTTGTTTCCACTGGAGAAATTCTGCTTACCCCCTCCTATGGTACTAGCTCTTAGCTGCTCTGTTTAAAATGTTTTAGTTAAAAAAAGAAAATGTCCAGAACTCCACTGTACATTAAAAGGTGATTAAGAATTCAGGTGAAATGTTTTTGCTTATAGTAGAATTAATCTTCTCTTTGTAAAGGAAAACAATTTAAAAAATTAAAGATACCGCCCACAGTGACCAATCGGATTTCATGTTTTATTTTCAATTAAAATCAAAACATGAAATCCAATTGGTCTCCATTAGAAAAATCTTTTTTTTCCCCCATTTTATGTTGTCTAGCTTTCATGAATTGGCGCCTTGGCTTGCAGGCTCTTACTAAAGAATGTTGTTAGAATATGTAACATTCCGAGAAAAAAAAAAAAAAAAAAGAGATTGTATTGTTATAGTGATCAATGAGGGTTTCAAGGACAAAATTTCCAGGTACAAATTAGTCAAGGACCTGGGATCATCCCTTTAATGGGAATTCCATGAAAATCAGGGACTATTTGTGTGTATATATATATATATATATATATATATATATATATAATACAACATTATTACAGTTATAACAGCCTGAAAGTGTTTATATTATAGAGGTTGATGTGTGCAATTATGCATGCTGTTCTTTGCTATATCATTAAAAAAGTATGCCCAGTTTGATTATGGTAAGATCTGTGAAAGTGTATAAAAAACACACAAACACTTGAACTGGTTGTTAACTTCTGATCCAAGGTATCTTCGGAAACAATAGAGCACAATGCAGTGCATCGGAAAAACAGTAAAGAATAACTGATAAAAACACATTAAATTTTTTTTTTTTTTTTTTAAATAAAAGGATGCAGGTGGGCATTTAGACTAGCCTCATCTAAAGCTATTGTAAAATACTATTGACTGTTAATCAACAGTACCAAAATGCCTGAAAATTGTTCTGCTGCATTTTAAATTTAGTGCGAGAGCTTTAAAATAATTCCTCAGTTTACAGTGCTCAAGCAAAGATAATATAAAACATAACTATGGAAATGAATGCACAACTAAGTCGATGTTACAGGTTTGTTCAGTAGATCAAAAGTGCATTGACCCTTTGTATCTCCAACTCATTATCTTGAATCTGAGTTCTCCTTGTAGGAATTGGGATTTGAATTTGCACACCAATGTGGTGCATTTCAAGATGTTGAACGCAGCAGACAGATGGGTCACAGTGAAGTGGAGGACGGTTGCCCCCTGGGAGGTAGAGGCTGAATGAGTGACTGTCGCACAGTTCAAGCCGTCGACATGCTGCTGACTCAGGAGTGGTCACTGACTGGCACCTCTGCTGAAGCCGAGGCCTCTCTACTGGGAGTAGTTCCAGCCCACTCATACTGACAGGTACATGTTGGAGTTTGAGAATGAGAGCCATTCTAAATACTTTTGTCATCTGTAAGAAAAAAACATTCTAAATGATTAGCACTAAAACTCCCGCAGAAATAGTGTAATAGTGTAATGATGAGAATTATAATAACATAAATTTAAAAAAATGTTCTACTTGCAAAACTATAAACACATTATTTAGTGCAAATTACATAATGGATAAAAAGAAAAAAAACATCTAAAACATTTATAGGGGTTCCTGTAGTTTTGTTTTTGGAGGCTAAACAAATACTGTTCAATAACTGCTTTTGCAGTTTGTCTGTTTGAAGCAACAAGAACATGTCCACTACTTCATAAAGTTCATACAAACCCTAACTAGGTGACATTTTGTTTGCTAAAGAATTGTGTGTCATGAACTACCGCCTTTTAAAAATAAATAAATAAATAAGTCTAAGAGCCCATTCACATTAGCGCGACGTGTCAGGCAACTTGTCAGCCTGACAAGTCGTGCTCGGTCGCGGTCCATTGATTAGAACAGGACCTGTTCTAATAGGAGCGACACAAGTTGCTCCGACTTAGAAGAAGGGTCCTGTACTACTTTGGGGAGACCTGGAGGCGACTTGCATAGACTTCCATTATGTGAAGTCTCTGCAAGTCGCGCCGAAGTCGCGGTGCACAGCGGTGCAAGCGACTTCACAGGTCGCCCCCCAAAGTCGTGACGCGCTAGTCTGAATGGGCTCTAAATAAGAAGTGCCCTTAAAACAAAGTGCATGTATTATTTTTGCCCCCTTTCCGGACCTAACCAAATCGCCATTTCCCCCTCCTCAGATTTATAGTTACCTTGATCCTATGGATCCTATGGCCCCAGTTCCACTGTTTGTTTACATTCCCTGTCCTGGCTATGCCTGCACATTACAGCCCCATTGACTTCTACTGGACCATCTCTGGCCTAGGGGGCAGAGCCTCATAGTAGTCTGTGGGGCTGTAATGCACATATAGGACAGTAAAGACTTGTGGTAAACAAATAGCAGATGCATTGATCAAGGTAAGTATGCATCTGACTAGGGGGGAGGTGGATTAGCTTAGGGGAAGGGGGCAAAAAATATAAGCGCACTTAGTTTTATGTCAGATTTTAGAGTTTTGGGTTTATTCAACGTCTATATATATTAAAAGATCAGAGTATGCAGTGCTAATCAAATGTAAAAAACAGCATTCAAATTGAAATAAAATAATGAATAAAGTCCATGTAATACAGAATGGAGAAGGCAGATGAAAGCCCCACACCAGCTTCAGTGTAGCAGGAAAGGCACGCAACACCATGTTTCCTGCAAGTCTCCTTATCAGAAAGAATGGACCTTCAAATTATAGAGTGGTCTCCTGAGCATGCAACTTGAGGATATCCCCAGATCTTCCCTGAACATCCAGTGGAGCAATTCAAATAACCTTTACAGGACTGTACTTGCAGGTTCACAATCGTGCATAAACCTCCCAATCACATAAGGCTCACAAAGGGTGATAAGTACAAAAAACTTCCATAGTGAAGTACGTACGGAATATACATAAGGGCTTTATTGAGATCTACTTTCAAACAACGAAGTAGAATGAGCATCCAAACAAATCAATCAAAATAATTGCTGGCTGCTATTGTTCAGCTTTCTTTCTGGTGGTAGTGCAGATGATTTGTGGTTTTTACAATATCTATCCGTTCTATCTATCTATCTGTTCCTTCCTTCCTTCCGTCCGTCCGTCCGTCCGTCCGTCCGTCCGTCCGTCCGTCCGTCCGTCCGTCCGTCCGTCCGTCCGTCCGTCCGTCCGTCCGTCCGTCCGTCCGTCCGTCCGTCCGTCCGTCCGTCCGTCCGTCCGTCCGTCCGTCCGTCCGTCCGTCCGTCCGTCCGTCCGTCCGTCCGTCCGTCCGTCCGTCCGTCCGTCCGTCCGTCCGTCCGTCCGTCCGTCCGTCCGTCCGTCCGTCCGTCCGTCCGTCCGTCCGTCCGTCCGTCCGTCCGTCCGTCCGTCCGTCCATCCATCTATCTATCTATCTATCTATCTATCTATCTATCTATCTATCTATCTATCTATCTACACAATCTGCTCCAGTCCCAGAAAGACCACTGATCCTGCATTGTACGTGGTGATGATGGGAGGAGAGTGCTTGTCCCACTGACTCTCAATCATTCCTAGAGACCAGGAGCGGTCTATGAGAACTCAAGCACTGTGCTAGTGGCATATGGATGTTAAAGCCCACACTGTTTGCTGCCACACATATGTGGGCAGCTATAATTTAAAGGGTCACTTTAAATTCAGTTCTTAGGAAAACCTGTTGTAACGATTCACACCTTGACTTTTTACATCTCTTAAAGTAGCTGTAAAGGCAAAAAAAAAAAAAACACTGCCAGCCCCTCTGTTTTATTATGCCATAAAACAGTGTGTACATGTTAGTGTAAAATGATGCCTGGAAATACCATATCTCAGATCTCTTCTGGCCGGTCACATGACCTCTGGCGGCTCTCTTTCTCCGATCTTAGGGCTACAGTGGAAGGGGCAGAGGTCCCCCTCTGATGTCAGCCGGGGAGGTCAAGGACCTCTGTGCTGGCTGCTCAGCCCCTCCTGCCTTTAGATGGGGAGGAGAGCAGCAGGAGGTAATGTGACCGGCCAGAAGAAATCTGAGATAAAGTCATTACAGGCATTGTTTTACACTAACATGTACACAGTGTGTTATAGCATGATACAAGATTGGGGCTGGCAGTGATCTTCATTTCACTTTACTGCCAGCTACCATTAGTGGCAGGAGGGGGCTCACACACAGGAGCTGACAGGCAGGGGAGGAGGCGGAGAGGAGAGCAGCAGGAGGATGGGGGCATGTAAACTGACCACAATAATCAGGGATCAGCAGCCATTATTACCGTGGTCAGCACACAGAGGTGGACACAGAACCAGGCAGGATCAATCAGGTTTTTTACAGATTAGAAAGGGGAAGAATAGACAACACAAACACTGTGCTGTTTAAACTGTTATAAGGTAACAGGATCACTTTTTATTGTCTTTATTTATTTGTTTTAGGGTTACAACCACAATCAATAGATGTGGGGGCTGCATTGAAGTAGAACTATAGCCTCCCGTTAAACAATGTGTGCATCCTTTGATTAATACCCTCCAATTGGTTAATACAGATTGTATGTCTGTCGCCTGTTGCATTTAAACTTTGTTCTTTCCAAAATTCTAAATTTAACACTGGCAATCTTTCTAACATTGTACACTGTATGCCATATTGCTTATACCTAAAAAATCAACAAACAAATTTAGCCAGAAAAAAAAATGTATGTGTTAGAACTTAATAGGAAGTGCATATGTGCTTACAGTTTTCTAGTAGTCCCCCTGCAAAGTACCACAAATATCACCCTAATTTAGAGTGATGTTGCCACCCTTATATAGGTCATACCTGCTTGCACTACAGTGGGTTAAAAAATGTTGCCGGTGGCATAGCTGTTAGCATTTTTACTGCTATTTCACATGCATGTAGTTTGTCAGTCAGTACCTGGCCATACCAAGCCTTGCCCACTGCTTTCTGGATTGACAGCACTGCCTCTGTTGATGAAACACTAGTCAGGAACATCATTCCAGCCATTGGATTTGTGCAAAAGCATGCAAATAGTATGTTTATGTATGCAGAACTCTACCTAGCATGTGAAGGTTGAGCCATACACTATATTACCAAAAGTATCGGGGCGTCTGCCTTTACACCCACATGAACTTTAATGGCACCCCAAACTTTTTCATCCATGTCTTTATGGACCTTGCAT
Organism: Pelophylax lessonae; assembly: GCF_965119305.1. NCBI lineage: Eukaryota > Metazoa > Chordata > Amphibia > Anura > Ranidae > Pelophylax > Pelophylax lessonae. The sequence goes on along the minus strand of NC_138773.1, from coordinate 264,219,420 downwards.
TGTGCACTAGTCCAAATCATTCAGTGGAGGGGGGTTATGGTGTGGGGTTGTGTTTTAGGGGTTGGGCTTGGCCCCTTAGTTCCAGTGAACTCCTAATGTGTCAGCATACCAAGATATTTTGGGCAAAACAGGAAAGAAATCCCTCTGAGGGATTTCCCCAGGAAGGTGGGGGAAAGGGAATGTTTGAGATGCCTAAAAAGTGGAAAAATCCATATGGAATGTATGAAGCAAAAGATATATATAAAAATAACTTTATTTCACAAATACATAAACAATCTTGTATATAGCTTTCTGAAAGCAATTTTTATAAAAACAACATGTATTTATATAAAACCCCAATACATAGTCAAAAAAAGGGAAAAGGCAGATACTGCATAAACATATATGTAAAGGCAAGGAGTGAATCTATTCATAGGACCCCGAACTCCTACGCATTTCAACTTGATAAAGTCTTCCTCAGGGAGTATATTGGTCCACAGCTCCTCTAGCGCACATATAGATATGTGGTCCACTCAGATTTGCATCCTAAATTTAACAAATATATACTGTATGGGTTGTACAATCCCAGTGGCCCAGGAACATACCAGGATGGCTGTCCTTACCCAGGAACCACAAGGGGCAGGGGCAAAACTGGACAGGAGCAGACCTGTTCTCGCTTAGCTAGAACCCAGTAGTAAAAATCAAAAGATTCCCCATCGTCTGTGGGGATGTATGCATTCTGCAGGCTGACATAGAGACAAGACCTATGGTTGCTAGCTAGATTCCCTTGGGTCCCTCTCTTCCCCCCTTTTTTTCATAACCTATAGAGGCTAGGGGGCCTCTTTTGATTTTGAGGAACTTGAATGGCCTGCACAGAGTCCTGACCTCAACCAGATAGAAAATCTTTGGGGTGAATTAAAGCACAGACTGAGCCAGGCTCTCTCTCCAACATCAGTGCCTGACCTAACAAATGCGCTTCTGGAAGAATGGTCAAACATTCCCATAGACACACTCCTAAACCTTGTAGACAGCCTTCCCAGAACAGTTGAAGCTGTTATAGCTGCAAAGGGTGGGCCAACTCAATACTGAACCCTATGGACTAAGACTGAGATACCATTAAAGGTCATGTGGGTGTAAAGGCAGGCATCCCAATACTTTTGGTAATATAGTGTACATAAGCTCATTGCTGGTCTTGTTAGCTGAATCCCTGTGACCTACGATCTTCGATCCTGAACTTGTTCCCGACCCAACTTCTATCTGACCTGCATTTTGATTTCTCTTGTCTGCCAATAGTTGCTACCTAATTTAGCCTTGGCTTCTGACCAAGATTCTGCTCACTGTCTTTTTGATGGACGTTACATTGCCTCTAACACCAGCACAACCTCTCGCTGTTTTTAAAATCCTAATACAGATCTGAACACAGTCCCTGGATCCATGTTAGTACACTTTTAAAGTCAAATCTAAAAAAAAAATAAAAAAATAAAAAAAAAAAAAAACACTGCCCCTTTTCTGTCCTCATTAACATACAATGCAAGTTAAGACAGACAGGAGTTGATTTACTAAGGGTAAATACACTGTAGACTTTGCAAATTCGGTTCCACTCTGCAAGTACAGTTGCTCCAGAGTTTAGTAAATAAGGTAACACTTCACTTTACAAAGAATACCCAATAACATGCAAGGGGGGAAAAAACAGCATTTTTGCTTGCACATGATTGGATGATGGGAGCCAGCAGAGCTTTCCCTTATTTACTAAGCTCTGTGCAAAGTGCACAGTTTATTTGCCTTCATGCCTAGTTACAATTAATAATGAGAATATGCCTGTACAGTTCTGATAGGGAAATCATGGCAAACAATCCCAGCCCCATCATAAAGAAGGAAAACAATCTGGGACGTTTCCATGCTGGAGGGACCAGAATAGAGCATCTAAAAAGTTAAGTTGCAATTTTCTTTTGTTAGGTTATGCTATGTGAATGAGGACATGTAACAAATATAAAGTAGAGGTTATCCCAATTTGGTTGCAAAAGTGGAAATATGCTTTAAACCCTGCTAGAGAGGAAGCTTTTGGCCCACAAAACATATTGGCTGTTTTATGTGGTGTTGCTACAAAATGATTAAATTATCTTGGATTGGGCTCTTATCTTCTGTTCCCAACCTTTATTCTGCTTATGATTTGGTGCTTCACTGCTCATGTTACTGATCCTAACACCTGCGACCCGACTCCACCTGTATCTGAACTTGGTGCATCCTCTGTGTATTACCAGCTGTACTCCTCCGCATATGATACCACATTCCTAATTTCTTGTCACCAGTTTCTACATCTAGGCACTTGTGCCCTTCCATCACCCTTGAAGGACCTGTCTTCGCTTCCAGGCATGCTTGGACAGCAATCGTCCAAACGGCCACCTTAATAATCTCAGGCTTCTCATACGGGTATGCAACAACCCTCCCACTGTAGGTTGCAGTGTCTGGAAAGGGGAAATAGATTTAAATAAAAGGAGAATTTGGCTCATTCTGGGATAAGGAGTGGTCTCTCTGTTGGAGTAAGGCATATAAAAAGCCAAAGGCTAACCAGGCCCCATGCATTTTTAAACCATCATTTTTAGGTGGATTGACCCTTCAAAGTGACCATCCCATTAAAAAATTACTATCATACAGGATTCTTTAGTTGTACTTTAATTATCACATATAAAAATGTCAAATTACCGCTTGCCAGCAACAGAAGCTCAGGACAAGCCCTTTAGCTGAAGTATAAGATAGCAGCTTTTGTACTAAAGAGTGATATGATTGATTCAAACAAAGAATATACCCTTCCCATGTGCCAGCATGCAAAGCAAAGTCATATTGAAAACCAGTACAAAGAGAGATATAGGAACTGACACTACTGACCATCTTCAATAAATACTGTCTGTCTGTATCTGATGTCAAAATTTCATGAGTTGTCAAACCAAAACAATCATGTAGATTAAAAAAAAAAAAAAATAGAGAAAAATGAGAACTCCTAATAAAAATACTTGTCCTAGGTATTTTTTTCAAAATGAAAACATTGCAACAGAGGGCAGCAAAGCCGCTAGCATTTTCAGGAGAGGTTGGCAATTGGAGCCTACACAATGTGATTGATTCGCTAAAAAGACTGTGCACTTTGCAAAGTGTAGTTGCTCCAGAGCTCAGTAAATGAGGTAAAGCTTTTTCTTTGCAAAATGTACCCAATCACGTGCAAGGAAAAAAAAAAAAAGACTGCATTTTTGCTTGCACATAATTGGATGATGGAAGTCAGAAGAGCTTTTGCTCACTTGCTAAGCTCTGGAGCAACTGCACTTGCAGAGTGCTACTGTATTTGCAAAGTGCACAGTATAGTTGCCTTTAGTAAATCAACCCCAAGGTCTGTTAGAAAGTATTAAGCCAGTGCTAGGCTTTCATATTAGAAAGACCAGCATGTTTTGCAAACACAGCATCATGTACAAACCTTATAATGTTTATTAAAATTATTTTTTTTTTAAAAGAACAATTAGAATGTCCCTTTATAAATATAATAACTGTCCAAAAACCCTACAGCTCCCCTAGTACAATAAAAAAAAAAACTATTACTGCTGATGTTTGACAGTTAAATGATAAATCTGCTGTGTGTAAAGACAATGTGGAAGCCCTTGGAGAAAAACCAAATATTAGAATCTTCCAAAGTTGCCCCATCCATGGCTATTGAGAGGTCTACAAAGGTGTTCTAAAAATATACTTTATACGCCCTGAACAGTTCAGTGCAGACAGTTGATTAATGTCAGCTATTAGTGTTTAACGTCAGAGACTAATCTAGCTGCTAAATTGCATCAATTATTTGGTTACATTTAATTTCATTATTACCAACAAACATTGCACAGTTTATTGTAAGGTGTCATAAAAAAATAATATATATATATATATATATATATATATATATATATATATATATATACATATACATATACATATACACACACACACATAAACATATATACACACACAAACACATGCACACTGTACACAATGTATATAAAAAGCATAGAATAAAATACCTTGCCTCCTGTCTAAAATCCCTTTTCCACAAGCTCTTAGATCCTTCCATACATTATCACATTTTTTTCAAGGGCAAAAAAAACAGACATTTTATGGTTTTCTAGTTAAGGGGATATTACAGGACAACAAAATAACTAGCTTTTATATATGGTTTAATAACTTCTAAACATAGTGTTCATAATGGTTCAAAAACAGCAGAATGCACAGGTAGAGGAAAGGACATGTTCCTGTTACAGACCAGTGGACCAGTCTACCATGAGCTGGCCCATAGAGAATGATGAATGGAAGTGTTATCCACCCTGCCAAATGGTCGTCATCAGGAAGACATGGGCTGCACCATTTTCAGTAGAAGCAGTGCAGGGAGGCTAAAAATACATTTTATTCATCTGGTTTTTTTTTTTTTTTTTTTTTTTTTTTACAAAACTCTCAGTTAATATTTATAAGACAACACAGGGTAATCTTATTTCTCCAAAGGAGCTTTTTATGTATGCCTAACCTTTAAAGAAAACAATATTAGTTGTTTCTATTTAAAGACTTAATAACTCACTAATCTGCTTTTATTTTTGGTGCTTGCTGTCTGTGTTTCTGATGGATAACATGTCTTCCTTTTCCTGTTCAAGTGGCTTTGGCCGCTGAGACTGGAAGTGAGGGTAGACTGCTCTACTGAGGGCACAAACAGCAATAGAATCCTTAGAGAGGCTCTATCCTTTCCCACTCTATTCAAGCCAAAAAAGGATGCTGAAATTGCATCCAATTCAGAATGAATGGCAACGCACCAAAAATACTCACATATTTGTTAATTGCAGGCATCTATATAACAATGACAATTTACATATCATACATTCATATCAGTCCCAGACTGAAGTAGCTTAAAGTCTAAGGTCCATATCTCACATGCATGCATACTACATGTCAGGGCCAAGTTAGACAGGAACCAGTTGATCTACCAGCATGTCCTTGTAGTGTGGGAGGAAACCCACACTAGCACAGGAAAACATGCAAACATCATGCAGATACACTATATTACCAAAAGTATTGGGACACCTGCCTTTACACGCACATGAACTTTAATTGCATCCCAGTCTTAATCCATAGGGTTCAATATGGAGTTGGTCCACCCTTTACAGCTATAACAGCTTCAACTCTTCTAGGAAGGCTGTCCACAAGGTTTAGGAATGTGTCTATAGGAATGTTTGACCATTCTTCAAGAAGCGCATTTGTGAGGTCAGGCACCAATGTGGATGAAAAGGCATGGCTCACAGTCTCTGCTCTACTTCATCCCAAAGTTATTCCAGCAGGTTGAGATCAGGACTCTGTGAAGCCAGTCAAGATCCTCCACCGCAAACTTTCTCATCCATGTCTTTATGTACCTTGCTTTGTTCACTGGTGCACAGTCTTGTTGGAACAGGAAGGGGGGCCATCCTCAAACTGCTCCCACAAAGTTGGGAGCATGAAATTGTCCAAAACCTCTAATGTCTTAGTATGCTGATGCCTTAAGAGTTCCCCACCAAGGGGCAAAGCCCAACCCATAATCCCCCCTCCACCAAATGATTGGGACCAGTGGACAAAGCAAACTTCATATAGACATGGATGAGCGAGTCCTGACCTCACCCCAATAGAACACCTTAGGGATGAATTAGAGCTGAGACTGCGAGCCAGTCCTTCTCGTCCTCCCCAATGCCTGACCTCACAAATGCGCTTCTGGAATAATAGTCACACGTTCCGATAGACACAATCCTAAACCTTGAGGACAGCCTTCCCAGAAGAGTTGAACCCTACGGAATAAAACTGGGATGCCATTAAAGTTCTTGTGTGTGTAAAGTCAGGCATCCCAATACTTTTAGGTAATATAGTGTATGTTTAGGGCAGGATTAGAACGGAGGATCCAAGTGCTACAAGACTAATACGTGCTAGCTACTAAGTCATTGTGCTGCCTATACTTCAAGTTATGACTCTGCTTATGATCTAAGCTGCAGCTTGTTGTTAATCTTATTTTGTGCTGTTCTAACAACCAGCTACACTGCACCTTGTGTAGTTAAAGGCTGCAGTGAAATCCAAAAGAGGGTTTTGCTGGAACCAGTGAACACACAGGCATGGAATGCATGCATTAAAGCATCCATGCATTATTTTCAGTGCTACAAAATGGTCAAAAACATATCTGGTGTAAACAAGGACCTTAGAGAAGAAAAGGATACTGGCAGTAAATTAATTAGTAAGATATTTAGGTATAGCATGCCTGGATGAAAATTAGTTCCTTCTCAATTATCGCAACACAATAGTATGAATAGAGAAAATGGCAGAACTGTACTGGAATTGACTGGAATTTACTTTTAAAAGGGTAAACAGAAACACGGAAAAAACAACAGAAAGCTCTATTATCTAATCAGCAGTATATTGTTAACTTTAAAATGATTAAAGGTGTTTCAGTTGGTTGCTTGTACTGACTGTATGTCACTTTTAGTACCTCAAATATGCTACTAAAAATCATTTAATTGTATAGAATAATCACTGATTAATACACAGATAAAGCCAATGGTTGACTGTGGTGTAAGATACACAGGTAGCATGTAGCACCAATTATTCGCTCAGTTCTTTGTGCAGTCAGCTAGATTTTTAAAACTACTACATGCTACTTGCCTAGCCGACACCTTATAAAACGATTTGTTTCATTTGTGTAGTGATTAATCTCTACTCTTATTGTATACTCTTTTGTAATTTTAGTAACATGACTGAGCCACCAAAAATTGCCAGTGTGCTCTTGTACTTAATTTACTCTACATTATTCACAGCGACCAATACATTCAAGAGGAAATAAAGAGCAGTTGAAAAGCAATGACACATGGAATAAGTGAATAAAAAAAAAAAAAATAGTATGATAGAGACACAGAATATAAATGCCATAGCAAAAAAGCATCACTACTTTGCAATAAATCAATAAGATAAATACTGTGAAATATCAACAAAGCCAAGGAAAAGCTACCCATTAACCCAAGCAGAGGATCCTTTGGAGGGTCTTGACTATAACAAGCACCAAGAACACATTGGACTACAACTTAGAATCTTAATGAAAAAAAATATTATTAAAAAGAGACATTTATTTATGGATTAAATCATATATTTTACACAAGATAATCATGACCTAATATTAGGCCTCTAAACTTATCATGGACCATAAAATGTATTGGGCTGGAAGTCTGTAAAAAATTTGTGATGGTTTTCCAAAGTGGTGGGTGCACTCAATAATTGCCAACAGATATACGAATTTAAGATTTATAAGTTCATATGGCAAAATAGGTTGTAAGAATTGAGATATAGAAATGATAATGGAAAGCATGAGCAAACAAGTGGGCTAAGCATTGATATACAGCATTTGAGTAATTTTCTGGGAGATAATAATGGTGGAACATCTCTGGGAAACCGTCCCTGGCTAAGATTCTGCAACACACAAAAAACCTACCACTGTGCTATGGACACTCTGTTTTTTTTGTTTTTTTTTTTGCAATAAGGATGATGCACCATGTTTTTAATATCTCAAAAAAGAAGACCAAAAATATTGTTGATAATGTCTGCATTTTGTTCTATTGATTTTAATTTTTCTCCTTATGCAAAACAGATGTCTGTCTGCTTCCCAATTTACTGAATCCCAAAGAAATCCATTTAAGTATAATTGTTTGAGTGAACCACTAATATTCAGGTTTCTAATTAAAATGTAAACTGTGTAATGAAGACATCAGGTTTTTAGGCAAATGTCTTTTTTCCTGGCCACTGGGGGTATGGTAATTACCACAGCAGATCTGTGGATGCTCCTGGATTGCATACTAGTCCAGATTAAAAGCATTACTGATAAACCTTGCTTTTTACACTTGGGACATCTAGACTCTATCCCACTCCAAGTACACTTATTTCCACAAAGGAATTTTATCATAATAATACAATAATCCCAATAAAAGTTTAATGACTATTTGAATCATAATATTTCTTCTTTGTATAATGTAAGATTTTAAATCATTAACAAAAATAAAAAAATATATACACTTATCTCTGTGCTTATGCATCAGCAAATAAAAAAAAACAAAAAAACAGAAGAAATAGTCCAAAGATCCACATATCAAATATCATATAAATAAACAACGCTTCCATAAAAAAAGAGCATTATGTCACAAAATCAAACCTTTTTTTGAAATCCATATGGTTAGATTGGTAGATAAGGACCCTGTCAAGATACAATTGTAAGGCGCCATTACAAAAGCTAACATGCCTGATCAAAGTGTATTTCCACTTTTGCAGCCTAATTGGGATTACGCCTTCTGTATATTTGTTACGTATTCTCAGTTCCATAGCCTGTCTAGCTTTTCCGTTCTATGTAACATTAAGGAGGGGGCTGTAGATTTAGGTTTACCATGTTTAGCCCTGTATGTACTCTGCTGGCATATCTCACTATCAGATGTAAACTAGAACTGAAATAGTTCAATATAGTTATAATGTTTGTAGCACTCTGGTTTGACTCTTTTTGAATGCACGAATTGTTAAATTCATATATATGGTAATGTGGGAAGTGTGATTTATTTTTTTCTTTTTTGGTATTCTGATGGTTTACAGTGATCTCTCATCAACTTAATTCAGTGAACTAGTACCAATTTTTATATTATTTTTTTAAAATAATATCACTGCAGTGTGCTCTCCCTGAACCAAGCACTAATAACAAGTAAAGACCTTACAAACAGGTATGTGACTTTACTATTCCTGTACTGTAGCTTTAACACCCCAGTCATGGAAAAAGGATATCTCAGATTTAAAAAAAAAGTCAAATCAAAAGGAGTTACAAAAAGTAGTTTGGTGACTACTTTTGCAATACTGTGTACATTTTTTTAAAAACTGGAACTGTAAAATATATACATTTTAGATAGAGGAAATTGTAAATAAAAAGATTTTCAATGATAAAATACAGAAGCAAATGTAAACCCTTTTCAATTTTAGCATGACAGTGACAACCTCATCTATGGCAAAGGGCTTTGTTATGATTAATTTAGATTACAATGAAATGATTGTAGAAGTTTGCAAAAAAGCACTTCTGAAAAAAAAAAAAAAAGTTAATTTTTTCCAAATTTGATTCCACAAAAAACTTTTTACACTCGTTACATGATCATCAGCAAGCGGTCATACATGTGTGTCGCTGGACTGCATGATGGCAGCAATGCTGCAGTCACTGTTTATTAGAATGGCACTCCTCTTAGTAGTGAGGAATGCTGTCCTACACAGTTTGTGTTATTTATGCTTAAGCAACCTTTAACGAAAAAAAAATAAATTGAACTATTTATTGCTAAATATGTTATACACACTAAAAAGAATATTCTGCATAATAAATATATGCCAAGTGAATGTTACCACCTGTGTGTATTTTTTTTTTTTTTTTTTTACTAGGTTTATATTGAACATAGGTCATCACCTTCCTAAATTATTTGGACACATAACTTTTTCCCTAAAACTACTTAATTTTAAATGTGAACATTTTTATTTATAACAACAGATTTTTACAGTCAAGAAGCTAAAACAATGTACTTTATCCTATAATTTATCACGCCGTTCTCACCGTTTTGTTGTAGTCACAATACTGTGCTGTTTTTGCTGGAAATAATGTCACATGATAAGGTTGTTGATACAGTACTTGAATCCCTGGTTACAAGGAAAGCTTGAACGTCTACTGAAAGAATTATTTATTTATTTTTTTTTAGGTCTCAATGTCCACAATCTGACGGCTAGAGCCAACCCTCATAATATTTTTACATAAATGCCAGACAAGCTTGTCTGCTTGCCTAACCTGGCTTATGGATCCTAAGTGACTATAAAATGTTCTGAGGATTAAAGGGGAAAAAAAAAAAGCTGAATTCAAAGAGGAAGTGCTATATTGATTAGATGACACTTACATGTTACTAGCAAAAACTAGAATTTTCCAACACAATCACTGATAAATATACAGTATATAGTCACACTTAACAGATGTGCTCACAATGTAAATAAAATTTCACATAGAAATGAATTATCCAATTATTATTTTGCCACTATGTAAAACAATCTCTGTTTATATTTTTAGCATGCCAATGCCATATTTTGTGGCCTTGGGCAATAAATGCATATGCACAAAACCTTGTAACTGTTATAGGTTATAATATAAAATAAACAAAATAAGAAATGTAAACGTATTACCAAACATTTAAGAACATATACAATATTTTGATGTGTTAATACATATATCAGTATACATAAAGAGTGATGATTACTGAGCATTGGATTACACTGTGCTTTCACAATTATCAGTCTCACATTTCCATTAATATGTAAATGGTTCCTAGGAAAAAAAAACAGAAGATTAATAAGGAAAGAACGGTTAAGTTCTAGGCAGGGTGTAATATGTATTTTTTAAATTTGCCTGTGCCAGATGCTGTCAGTCAGAACAAAAAACTGTCCAAGCAGACGATGGATGCTTCTGAATGTTGATCGTGTTGGAAAGTGAAAGGGGGGGGGAGGGGGAGAGTGTGTCAAGGATTCGTGGTCCTTCATCTTTGCAGTAGAGCAAACACGTCTCTCAGCATAGCGCAGACAGCTGCTTCCACTTTCTAATGTGCCCTAACTTAGATCACTGAAAGAATTGTCAGCACTGAAAGAAACACACAAAGATAACACAGTCAGCTGCCATGAAGGAGGGGGGCTGGGGGGGCAGCAGAGCTCAGAAGAAATGGGATTTGTTCCATTTGCATGATGCTGGCTCCCTTGGGCCCCGTTCTTTCATATCCAAAGCACAAAAGACAACACTTAACATATTTGCTTAAAGATGACAACCTCATGTTGATTTGATTTGGATGTAACAGTGTCAGGATTACAGATATAGGAATACATTATATCTATAGCTGAGCCTAACAAATGTATCTACTGATGCAACCTTCTGGATCATCTGCTTATGCAGCCATATTGGCCTCCCAAGGGTGCTGTCTGAGTAGTAACTTTAGAAGACTGAAGGTCTAATTTTATTACACTGCTTTTCAACCCACTAAACAATATTATTTCTAAAATAGATCATTTTTATTGGAAGTCTCCCCGATGAAAAAGCCACTGGCCGCTAGAGAATTTATGAACTGTACTGTTCTTCTGAACTTAATACACTTCACATTTTAAGACAACTTTATTTTTCACACATGACTAAAAAAGCAGAAATTAAGTAAAACCACTAAAAGGCCAACCAAAGAATGCTCTTTTCTTTAAAAAAAAAAAAATGATTCCAAATAAAAAAGAAAATGCCATTATTATTTTTAGTACAAGAAGTTAAAATATTTGTTTTAAGTAATTATTTCCTTAGATCAAGATTACATTTTATGTAACTAAAAGTTGAAACAGGAATTATATATGTAACATGCTTATCCTGTTGCTACCGTTTCCCATTTCATTTCCTGTGACTTTTTGACAGGATGCAGTGAAGTAAAAGAAATTCTTAAAGTCATATGATGTTGAAAAATAAATGCCTAATGTACAGAACAACATGTAACATATCTTCCAGTTATGTTACAAGAGAGTTTCCCAGTGGACACAAAAGCTAAACACAAGAGCTTTATTTTTTATGGGAAGACAAGACTATAACTTTTAAATTAAGTAAGAGCAAAAATAACATTTCAACAAAGAACATATTTGTCCTCTTTTAACAAGAAAGACAAAACCATAATATAGATATAATCATAAACACGTCTAACAGAGGGCAAATATAAATTTTATAAAGAGGTATCAGAGAATTAAGCGTAGAATTGAAACTATTATAATATAACGATATGATGATGGTAAAGTAAAGCCAGAAAAATAAGTGGTTTGGGAAAATAGAAGAATGAATTTAATATCACGATTTATTGTGTGTTTGAAAGAGCAAACGATTGCCTTTATTCACAGCTTTCCCATGATTGTAAATAAAATCTTTCTACTTGACTATAACTGGAAAAAGGGGCCAAACACAGACAAGTGCACTTACACAGAAATTAAGCTGTAAATATCTGGGCCGGCCCATTATTGAAGCCTAGGAACATCTGGGGCTGTAGCCCAAACCAAGCCTTACTCGCACAATGTCTTAGTAATTGCTTATATGATTTATAACTTGCTATTTCTATTAAAAGTGGCTTTGGAAGGAGCCACTGAGAAGGTGAAGTCTGTAATAAAGAAAAAAGCTAATCTGTGCTCACAGTTAAGAAAACAGATTCTTTGAAAGTAGGAAATATACAGTTTTTTAAGACCGTAAAAACCCCTAACACTTAATAGAGCGAGTTTTTGACCCAAAGATGTGTTATGAAGAGAAAGCCAAATTGACTTGATGCATTAGAAAAAAAAACATCATAATAACCTATAAAAGCAGGTAAAAAGTCTAACACAAGTTCCATTTGTTTTTGTGCTATAAAGCTTGTCACATTCTATAATTTTGCCCCAGTGCCCCTGACACAGAGGCAACTATAGCAAATGGAAGCTATAATGCCAATTTAAAGCAATATGGTTAAAAGATCATAGGATTACTGACTGCAAAATGATTATTTAATTACCCTTTAATGAGATACAGTCCAACTGAGCTGGCATCCTATCTTGAAATGTCACTCAATGAACAGTACAATTCCCTTTGTCTTGTTATTAGATGAAAAGTCGGTGGAGCAAAATGCTTTTGTAAATTTTTTTTTTTGGTAAAAACTTTGAGATGGCTCGCAAAATAGAGAATAACTATTAGCAACTACAAGCTGAATATAACCCAGCAGAAGAGACAATAGAACTCCATTAAATTAATAAATTTGCTGACTGGCAAATGAATAGGATAACATTAACAAAAAAAATGGCAACTAATAAATTTTGTTTTTTTGTTAACCTTAGAGCATAACATCAATTTTCTAAGCCCACTAACTTAACGCCTAATAGATTCCTAATTGTCCTTTATAAAATTATTATATAAAATATTCTTTCCATCTAAAAAGGTAGGATGTTAGACAAAAGTGAGGTGGGTTTCAGTAAAGCAACAAGTTTAAAGCATATGTGCATGTCACTAAAATCTCATAAAAGCTTTATTAAGTTCAAGCCATTTTAAAAGTCGAGTTTAATCTTTTAAATGCAGCTTTCACTAAAACAATAACTGGTGAATATGGCATAAAGGTCATACTTCAGGCATTTCCAATTGTAGGGCAACAATGCTCTTTCCTTGTCTCCCAATAGCACTTCTGCATTGTTACCCTGTCTTCCAATGGAATCTAAAAACAGTTGGGCAGGCAGGTTTGGTTACTGTTGTTACCATCAGGAAGCTCAACCTGAAAAATCAGATACAGATATCATTGGGAGTGCATTTGTGTAGACAAGAAGCCCCTGTTGCAGATCAACAGTACTGAGATGTAACAAAGGATGAAAAGGGTATTCTCTTATGGGGGTAAAGTATCTTATAAAGAAAGAAATTGTGTATGATACACAGTGCTTCAGCAAACTAAATATCATCCAGTTAGTGTTTAGTAAGTGCCGGTTCACACTAGGGCGACCTGTGAGGCGACCTGGTCGCCTCACAGGTCGCCGCAGGTTGCCTCCCATAGGGAAGCTGCGGACCCGTTCTAATAGGAGCGACACAAGTCGCTCCGACCTAGAAAAAGGGTCCGGAGCTTCTTTGGGGCGACCAGGAGGCGACCGCCATAGACTTCAATGTTATGAAGTCCGTGGCGGCCGCTCCGAGGTCGCCCCTGCAAGTAGCGTCGCGGTAATGTGAACCGGCGCTAATTCTTTAGAGGTGTTAGTTAATGGTAAACAACTTTCTTAAGTATATAATATGAAATAAGTATATGTACTACATACCTATATATATATATATACACACACACACACACACACACACACACACACACATATACACACACACATATATATATATATATACACATACATACATACAGTGCCTTGCAAAAGTATTCGGCCCCCTTGAACTTTGCGAACTTTTGCCACATTTCAGGCTTCAAACATAAAGATATAAAACTGTAATTTTTTGTGAAGAATCGACAACAAGTGGGACACAATCATGAAGTGGAACGAAATTTATTGGATATTTCAAACTTTGTTAACAAATAAAAAACTGAAAAATTGGGCGTGCAAAATTATTCAGCCCCTTTACTTCCAGTGCAGCAAACTCTCTCCAGAAGTTCAGTGAGGATCTCTGAATGATCCAATGTTGACCTAAATGACAAATGATGATCAATAGAATCCACCTGTGTGTAATCAAGTATTCTTATAAATGCACCTGCACTGTGATAGTCTCAGAGGTCCGTTTAAAGCGCAGAGCGCATCATGAAGAACAAGGAACACACCAGGCAGGTCCGAGGTACTGTTGTGGAGAAGTTTAAAGCCGGATTTGGATACAAAAAGATTTCCCAAGCTTTAAACATCCCAAGGAGCACTGTGCAAGTGATAATATTGAAATGGAAGGAGTATCAGACCACTTCAAATCTACGAAGACCTGGCCGTCCCTCTAAACTTTCGGCTCATACAAGGAGAAGACTGATCAGAGATGCAGCCAAGAGGCCCATGATCACTCTGGATGAACTGCAGAGATCTACAGCTGAGGTGGGAGACTCTGTCCATAGGACAACAGTCAGTCGTATACTGCACAAATCTGGCCTTTATGGAAGAGTGGCAAGAAGAAAGCCATTTCTTAAAGATATCCATAAAAAGTGTTGTTTAAAGTTTGCTACAAGCCACCTGGGAGACACACCAAATATGTGGAAGAAGGTGCTCTTGTCAGATGAAACCAAAATCTAACTTTTTGGCAACAATGCAAAATGTTATGTTTGGCGTAAAAGCAACACAGCTCATCACCCTGAACGCACCATCCCCACTGTCAAACATGGTGGTGGCAGCATCATGGTTTGGACCTGCTTTTCTTCAGCAGGGACAGGTAAGATGGTTAAAATTGATGGGAAGATGGATGGAGCCAAATACAGGACCATTCTGGAAGAAAACCTGATGGAGTCTGCAAAAGACCTGAGACTGGGACAGAGATTTGTCTTCCAACAAGACAATGATCCAAAACATAAAGCAAAATCTACAATGGAATGGTTCACAAATAAACATATCCAGATGTTAGAATGGCCAAGACAAAGTCCAGACCTGAATTCAATGGAGAATCTGTGGAAAGAACTGAAAACTGCTGTTCACAAACACTCTCCATCCAACCTCACTGAGCTTGAGCTGTTTTGCAAGGAGGAATGGGCAAAAATTTCAGTCTCTCGATGTGCAAAACTGATAGAGACATACCCCAAGCGACTTATAGCTGTAATCGCAGCAAAAGGTGGCGCTACAAAGTATTAACTTAAGGGGGCTGAATAATTTTGCATGCCCGATTTTTCAGTTTTCTATTTGTTAATAAAGTTTGAAATATCCAATAAATTTCGTTCCACTTCATGATTGTGTCCCACTTGTTGATTGTTGATTCTTCACAAAAAATGACAGTTTTATATCTTTATGTTTGAAGCCTGAAATGTGGCAAAAGGTCGAAAAGTTCAAGGGGGCCATATACTTTCGCAAGGCACTGTACATACATACTTTATATACAATATATATATATATCTATATATATATATATATATATATACATACACACACACACACACATACTACAAGTCCACATGAAATTTAGTGTTGCTAAAATTACCTTTCCTTTTCAACCTGCATGTACCTATGGATTTTCTAAAACTGCCAAAGTACTCAAAGGCAAACAAAACCGGGGCAACCAATTTCTGTTCTACAACACCCCCAAGAATCTCAGTTCATGTGATTGACTTTTTTTTATTGTCCAAAAGACATCACAGAGGCAGGATAAGATTTAAAGCTTCCCCAGTTCCGACTTCAGGTTTATCACAGAATGCCTTTGGTTTTAAAGTAAACCTATCATGAAAGAATTATGTAGACTGCCATTGCTGACCTCTTCTTTAAGAATGTTAGTTTCCTGGCTGTCAGGCTAATGCTGTGACATCAGTATCTACTGAGTCACTGACCTGGAGCAAATAGAGATGAAGAATGCTCCCACTCATTTTAAAAGGATGGTTTTTGTGGGTCAGACACCTGGAAGTATTGACACCAGATACTGCTAGGCAACTAGCATTCTCAAAGGAAGCCAGCAATGGCAGCCCCATAGGACTTTTCTGTAGTAGGTACATAGCACCTGGTAAGTGGACAAAACACGCAGCAGAAGACATGATATTGTATACCCTAAATTTTTTCAGATATGTCAAGGTCTTACCTTGCCCTCCTGTTGGCAGCCATCTTGGACATGTGCAGACTGCTGTCTCTTATAAACTCTGATTGCATCATCATTTGCCTGCTGCCTGGGTGTCACACAGTGATGATGTCCCACACATGACCATATCCTGTGATGGGTTGCAATCCTTGTCCTTGTGTTTGTGCTCCAAGGTGCACCTCTGCTAGCAGTCTTCTGTTTTCTGTTCCTCTGTGTATGACCTGCCTTGGCTGATGACTCCCCTGGCTCTCGACCCCGCATTGGCAGAAGATCCGACATCAGCAGACAACTCACTTCTGGACTTGACCCTGGCTTGTTCCTGCTCTAACTTGCTCACTCTTGCTTTGCGTTTATTGTGGTTTGCTTCAATAAACTGCTGGCACTTTGACAGTACAAAAGGGCCATGAATCCCGATAATGCAGGTGCTCCTATGCTCCCCATGCTGGTTACCAGGCTCGATCAACACGATCACCTTTTGAGTCATTTAGGTCAGGAATTGCAGACGTTGCTTGCACGCACAGCGTACCTTGCTCCTGGTGCTGCTAAGCCGGTGGTTCCTCCTGTTTTTGCACTTGCTGCTGCTCCTGTTGCCACTCCAGTTGCAGCTGGAGTCGCTGTTACCAGAGGGATGACTGGTTCAGCCCCCCTCCTGCAGCGCTATGGGGTGAACTGAGTCAGTGTCGTGACTTCCTAAACCAAGTGGACATTTATTATGAGATGGTTCCTCAAGCGTTTCCTTCTGACAGGTCTAAGGTGGGCTTCCTAATCTCATTGCTCTCAGACAAGGCCTTGGTCTGGGTGAATCCCTTATGGGAGAACGATAATTCTGTGATACTCGATTACCCGAGTTTTGTTGACTCCTTATCCGATGTGCCTGCTTGCTCTGCCTCTGCTGCTAAGCTGCTCCTGTCCATTCAACAGGGTATACGAACTGTTGCCAAGTATGCCATCGAATTTCATACCCTGGCAGCAGAGGTGGGCTGGAATACTGAGGCTCTGGTGGCTGTCTTCTCTCATGGTCTCTCCGATGCATTGAAGGACGAGATTGTGGACAAGGATCTCCCTGACAAGTTTGAGGCTCTCATTTCCTTCCTGATTTTGAGCAATATCAGGCTCAGGGAGAGACCATCGTTTAAGGAGCTCCTACGTTTTCATCGCCACCCATTCCTCCCTCACCTCCTGAGGATGGTGCATTTGGCTGTGAACCCATGCCCCTGGGGTTCACTCACCTTTCCAAGGCTGAGCAGGCCTTTAGGAGGGAGGGCCGGTGCCTGTATTGGAGTCTTGGTGGGCATTTCCTAAAATCTTGTCCGACCCATCCGGGGAACACTCGCACCTAAGGTCCTGTCGGGGGCAGATCTGAGGTTGAATTTCCTCTTCCCCGGTTTCCTGTAAAGATAAACCGCTAATCATTGTTGTCCTCTCCTAGGCATCATCACCTGCCTGCTGCCTGGGTGTCGCACAGTGATGATGCTTCACACCTGACTATATCACCTGATGGGTTGCAGTCCTTGCCCTTGTGTCTATGCTTGAAGGTGCATCTCTGCTAGCAGTCTTCTGTTCTCTGTGTTGCTCTGTGTATGACCTGGCTTGGCTGACGACTCTCCCGGCTCTCGACCCCGCGTCTGCAGATGACCCGGCATTGACAGACTACCCGCTTTTGGACTTCACCTCAGCTTGGATGACTACCCACATCTGGACTTGTTCCTGCTCTCACTTCCTCACTCTTGCTGTGCATTTATTTTTGTTTGCTCCAATAAACTGCTTTATTTTACCCTCATCCCCATCTGGTATGGTTTCCTGCACCCTGACAAGATATCCACCCATATTGCCTTTGGAAACATTCTTGGAAAAGGCTCTAAGGTCCTGGGTGCTGCAGTAACCACCAGCCTGAGAATGGATCTGAAGATCTGTGGTGTGCTGGCAAATATCCACACCTAAACGCTTTCAGAGAGCAATAATTTAGTGGCTAAGTGGTTAACACATCCACTCAGCAGCGCTAGAGTTGTAAGTTTGAATCCCAACCATGGCACAACTTTCCTGGCGTTTGCATGTTCTCCTGGTGCCTGCGTGGGTTTCCCCCACACTCCAAAGACTTGCTGGTAGGTTAATTGACTCTAGTATGTGTATGTACACATCTGAGTTAGGGGCCTTAGATTGTAAGCTCCTTGAGGTCAGGGACTGATGTGAATGCACAATATATATATATATATATATGTAAATCTCTGCGTAAATTGTCAGCGCTATATACTGTAAGAGCCTGTAACGCACTCGGAAGACAGAATGTTGGACTTTGTGTTGCTGGTTGTGAATTACAACAATTCAGCACACAGTTTGGATGGGAATAACAGCAGAAGGAGCTTTTGCTTTGCAAAAACTAAACAGTGCAGGTCACAGTGCTTTAAGACCTTGGATGTGGTTGCCTTCATTATTAAGAAAGCATACTCTTTTCTGATGAGACTTCAACCTATTTACAACTGGTAAACTATAGGGAAAGACAATGTCTTCAGGTGGGCTTATTGTGTTCTTCCAAAAGAAGTAAATATTTCCCCTCACCACACATACCTTGTAAGTATGTGGAAGGAGTAGATGCCTTCCAAGAAAAACAAACCCTATGCTAGTCACCAGGTCTAATTTACAGGATCCTCAAATATTCTCTTCACCACATTCGGAAAATTGGTACTACTGTATATATAGGTGCACCACTTTTTTTAAGGGCGCAAGTCTATAGGACCTTCTAAAAACCAAAAATATTTGATAGCCCAACAAAGGAAGATCCACATAAAAACAGTCCTTCAATATGTTATTCTACCAACCTTGCCCTTATTGAGGTAGGTCTAAAAGCAAAAAGTTTATATTTCTATATTTATTAGAAATCTTTTTCTCAAAACGGGTGAACATATTTATTTTATTTAATCTACTAGCTAATAGAGACCTTCTGAAAAATTGTATATGAGGTACACTCAGCTCTACCTCTCACTTTTAACACCCAATCCTGTGTCAATATATATTATTTAAATAAATTAAGTTGCTGATGTACACTCCTAGTGATTCCACCACACTACAAATTACATAAACACTTATAATATCTGCCAATAATCAAAGTCCTTTTATAAACAAGAAAATTTCATGAAAAAATTCCCCTAAAAACAAAGTCCATAAATAAAAGTGATTCTTCAATCACTCTTCACTTAGTGACACCAGAAAGTGCACACCACCACCGGCTGAAAATCCTGCCCACCTCAAAGATGAGATCAATCAGCTTTGTATACAATCACTCCTGCAATATCCTGCTGCGATCTCCCCTCCAGGTATCCGGCTCTATAAGCTATTCTTAGTGATCAGTGAACCTCATGTAATAACAAAAGGCAGAGTACATAGTGCTCTCCATTTCAAAATGCCCCCATAAAAACACAATTACAAGATATAAGATAAAAAAGCTCTTTGAATGTCTATCATGTCTGTATGCTCACCACTCCGCATGGATCGCGGTGGCTGCGAACGGGCTCGGCTCCTCCCACCTTTACGCGTATCGCACACTCATTGGGCATCTTCACCTACTGAAGAAGCCCAATGAGTTAGCAATCCTAACTTTCATAACTAGAGTTAATGTAGGAGGCAGACAGTAGTTCCAGTTTAAGACTAAACAAACACACACAATTTGGCACCCGTTCCAGAAGTAGCTTTGCTGCTGATATTCAACCAAAGAAATCCCTAGGGCACTGGATGGTATAGTCAGC
Source organism: Pelophylax lessonae (assembly GCF_965119305.1). NCBI lineage: Eukaryota > Metazoa > Chordata > Amphibia > Anura > Ranidae > Pelophylax > Pelophylax lessonae. Next base: position 264,199,377 of record NC_138773.1, on the reverse strand, counting down.
TCTGGCAGGTGACAGCTATACTGACTAAATTCCAGGCCGATATAAAGTACAAGAATTATTGTAGTTCTGTATCATTCATGCATAATAATAGCTCCTGCCTGTCCCTGATTTGGAGGAACTGTCTGTGATTTGGAACAAAGTTCCTCTTTCCTGCTCATTTGTCCCTCATTTTAGTATAATCTAGATAGTTGTATATAAGATGTACTTTGTATCTATCAAAAAGTGTTTCCCAGTGCTAAGCCTTTTATCCAGTTTCTAAATTGCTGCATTTGTAAATTTCAAAGCCAGTATAAAGGAATAGTAGTGGTAAAAAACAATACTTTTTTTTTTTTTATAATTCTGCTTTAGGGGGTGTGGCAGGGTGTGTGTCCTATGCCTACATACTTTTGCTAATAGGTGTCCCTCATTTCTAAAAAAAAATGGGGGTTATACATAATAATTGCATTTTCTAAATACAAGCAGCTGAATAGCAGAGCTCAAGCCAGGAGAGGAAGAAGCAACAGAAAGTGCCAGTCAGCTATACTGCAGTGCTCATATGCTAAGAATGAATATCTGATAGGAGGGGAGTGTGGAGTGACAGAGATAAGCTATTCAGTCTGCTGTTTCTCCTTTCACCTTCCAGTCACAGGCTGGGGGAGGGACAAAAACCGTAAGGCAGACCTAAGGCATAGATGATTCAATTTTCATGGGTTGCAGTAAAGAAAATCACTCTCTCTCTCTCACAGCACTATTGTGTTCTGCCGGCTGCAGAGCAGAATCTAGCAGCAATTACTACTGGCAGTAACCACATGCCAAAAATCCAACAGGCTGGCTTTACTAAAGTTAATTCATGTATCGACTTCAGTACCACCAGCCTTCCCATACATGGTTCAAATGTCCTCCAGTCCCTGCTGATCTGACTGAAATTAAATCCATCTAGGGGTGGCTTTAATGTTATTAAATGCAACAGAAAATGTTCAGATCTATTGCTGTACCAGACAGGGCTGTGCAGTGTGGTAGAGCTTTGAAAATCTCTAGATTGTATGTCTAGAAATGCAAAGGTAAAACAGCTCTGTTATATGTATTTCACCTGTGTATTTAGCTGTCGGCCTGTAGTTCAGCCTTAAGCCCCCGTTCACACTGGGGCGACCTGTCAGGCGACCTGGTCGCCTGACAGGTCGCCGTAGGTCGCTCGCCATAGAGAAGCTATGGACCCATTCTAATAGGAGCGACACAAGTCGCTCCGACTTAGAAAAAGGGTCCGGAGCTTCTTTGGGGCGACCCGGAGCGACCTGCATAGACTTCAATGTTATGAAGTCCGTGCCGGCCGCTCCGAGGTCGCGGGGCGAGCAGCGCGCCGCGACCTATGAGGTCGCCCGGCAAAGTAGCGTCGCCCGAGTGTGAACGGGGCCTAACCAGTATTTACCTTACAGTGATTGTAAAGTCTCCTTTAAAAAAAAAAAATAAATAAATAACAAACATGTTATACTTACCTACTCTGTGCAGATGGTTTTGCACAGAGCAGCCTGGATCCTACTTCTCAGGTCCCTCGTTCCTACTCCTGGCCCCTCCCTCCTATCGAGTGCTCCCACAGCAAGCAGCTTGCTATGGGGGCACCTGAGCCAAGCTGAAGCTCCGTGTGTCCATTCAGACACGGAGCTGCTGTTCGGCCCTGCCCCCTCTCTTTCGATTGGCTCACTGACTATCATTGACAGTCGCGGGAGCCAATGGCATCACAGCTGTATCTACAGCAATCAGGAGGGAGAGTCCCAGGTCAATCGATGAACTCTTGGACATCGCTGGACAGAGAGGGGGCACAGGTAAGTATTAAGGGGTGCTGGGGAGGCTGCTACACACAGAAGGCTTTTTATATTAATGCATTAAGATAAAAAAACCTTCCTGGCTTTACAACTCATTTAACACAGAAAAAACATCAATATCTCATTTCTAAAACCCCGTACTTACAAACAACTACATCTTAAAAGAAGGTAGGGCAATTTATTAAACCGCGTGAAGTATCCTTGTTACAAATGGATGAGTTTATACTATGTGATGCATGACATTCAAAAGGAATAAGTGTACTCGGAGCAATAGAATGCTTGAATAACACTTCTGCTCTATAAGAGTCAGAAAAATCAGCGAGAGGTTCAAGATAGTTTTCTTTAAGTTGTGATGATTTGAACCTGTCAACCCTAAACTGTGCGAATGCTAGGGTCTGACATCAAAGGCAGGCAGCAATCCCTTCAGCATCTATCAAATTAAATGCAGATTACACATGTTTCTAGTACTGCTGTGCAGTTAAACATTATTAGCAGTTGCATGAATCTAATTTGCAAATGTTTTTCTCTGCAGTATCGACACAAATAGGCTGATGTTGTTGACGAGGTTATTTGAACAAACTATTATTTAAACCTCAGAGCTTCCATCTGAATCTCTCTTGTCAGTCACCCACAAATGCCTTAATTTATTCACAACACTACAAATTAGATGTACAAAAGTGTCAGCGGGTCCAGCTGGTATTTTAGCGGTGGTAATATTCAACAAAGTGACATTTATCAGAAGTGTGTAGCATCAGAGATGGCAGAGAACATTAGGTTGCCTCATTCCCCTCCTACTGCCAGTTTTTGTTGGTGACATAATGTCATATAAAAAGGAGGAACCCTTCTTTGTATTACAGGAGCGATAACCAATTCAAACAAATACTAATTGGAAAGGATAGGAAAATATCAAAATACATAGGTCCTCTACATGTATACTAATTAAAGGAATAGGCGTTTTTGCTGGGAAAACAAAATTGACATAACAGACTAATGGTCCAAGGTGTAAAAAGAAAAAAAGAAAGCCCAACTGTATGTAGCTTTCATCAAAATGAAATATGTTAAATCAGGGTGCATAGAAATTTTTTTTTTAAATGACTTACAAGATTTTTTGGGATTAAATTTTGCTCCTATGCTGGCTTAAAAGTGAGAACTCCAACCACACAGCAAAGATTAGGACTGCTACCTCTGTGTGAGAGCAGTGGTCTGTCCTCAGCCCATGTTCAGGACTAGACTCAGATGCTACAGATGATGAATCAATTACAAGAATGATTTTTGATGGCTTGAAATCCATATGAATTGCTGCAACATTTGGAGGTCACATTGCCCAAAAGTGCCCATGCTGACTGTTCTCTCAAACAAGAGGTCATCTAAGTATCCCAGAATAGGGATGACATGACAATGTTAAAGGGCTAGTACAGGAACTAGCACCTTGTAAATACCTAAAGGTGGAGACAAGAAGCTGAAGGGCAGAGCCTCAAACTAGTAGTGCAGGCCCCCAGCAAAGCATAGGGATCAGTGATACGCTGGAAAGAGGAAGACATATAAGTAAGACTTTTTAATGTCCACAGAAGCCAGAAAGTCCCTTGGTTAAGGTAGGCATTGACAGATTTCATAGACTCCATGTAGAATATTTGGAATTGATTGAAGAAATTCAGAGATTTGAGATCCAAAATGAGGCAAAGGTTTAGCAAAGAGGAAAAGTAATGTTATTCTCCAATAGAGGAATCAGCCTTGGCAGTGGTTAGAGCTCTTTTAAGGGATTTTAACCAGCCTGACATGGAGGGGTTATTTACTAAAGCTGAAGATGGCAAAATCTGGTGCAACTCTGCAAAGAAAGAAACCAATCAGCTTTTAGGTTTTATTGCCAAAGCTTAATTGAACAAGCTAATGTTAGAAACTGATTGGCTACCATGCACAGCTTCAATGGATTTTGAGTGCACCTTTTTTAGTAAATCTCCCCCACTGTATGGCAAAGTAAAGTAACATCGAGGATGAGATGAGAAGGTGGGGACCACCAATAAGAACAGAGCTCTAGAAAGGGCTTCTGACTGCTTATTAAATGGTTCATTAAAAACAACTGCCCTGTTAAGGGGAAACACTGCTGAATCCACAGTGGGAATAGGCCATGTTTGTACAATGTCTTCATTTAACAAATACAAGCTAATAAGCTTTGAGGGCACAAACTGCTTGCCAAGATATCTTCCATTCCTCATAGAGAAAACATTGGAATAGCAGGTGCAAAGGGAAAGTCTTGGTGGCCTTAAACATTTTGACCCAGGCTGGAAATGACAGGCTGATTTCCCAATACTAGAGTGCTGTGCACTTGATCAATACAAGCTGAAATTGAGAGTAATAGCAGAAGACAGTGACTTTTCATGGGCCAGCTTCAGACAAGCATAGGAGCAACTCTAAATCAGAGCAACCAATGGCTTAGAAGTCTGCATGAAAATCAGATATGGATCAGCAGTGCATGTGTGGCAACCGAGATCAGAGTCAGCAAATAACTGGGTGATTTGGACCAAAACGCCTACATGACCATGCTAAAAACCTTAGCTTTGAGGGCCCAGCTACACCAGACTTTAAGAGCAGAGGATTTTATTCTAGGCTGTTAAAAGCAGTAAAATACAACCTCAAGGTACCCAGTACAGTAGAACTGCTCCAAACCTCCACCCAGTGTCTAAAATCAGAAATTTGGTGGTGAGGCACCATATTGGCTCACGGTAAAAGGCAAGGTCTCAGATACTCATGAAACCCACAGATTACTTTTACCTGAACAGAGTCTGGAAAGCTCCCTACCTGGAACCCAGTGCCTAAAGGACACTCCTCACATTCAGTCCAGAGGGGTCCAAAATGTGGTACTCCAAAAGCTAGGCAGAAAGTTTTTGCTCTCAAAAACTGCAATTGAAAAGTCAACAGTGGTATTGAGAAGTGCGTTAAGGAAAATAAAATTGCTAGAAAAAATGTGCTTAACACAGCAAAGCTGTAGAAAAGATGTCCACCCTCCCATATTACTAGCAAAAAAAGGCATGCTGGTAGCGGGTGGGGTTATATGGGAACTGTTTTTTTCTGTTTGCCACTTGCCAGTGTCCAAAGCTCCAAAAGATGGCAGTATAGTCCTAAGGTTTAAGATTTTTAGTGTGCTTCATTAGGCGAGAAAGAAACTCTTGATTGGTATCCTAAAGCTATGGCAGGTCTAGTAACTCAAGTGGGAGTATCTCATTGTTAGAATCCCCAAGAGATAAAAGAATTGAGTAATTTTTCTGATCTTTTTGGTGGGTTGACCTTTGATCTGACTGTTAAAAGATATTTCTTTCCCTGACAACCTGATCTCATTCTTTGGATCTTTATAGGTAGTGAACATGGCACCACTGTTTTTCACTGCAGGATAAAATACAACATGCTACAGTACAGTATATATCTAGCTATAATTATAATTTAGATACCATTATAAGGGCTGTGACAAAATGAATATATAATTTTAGCCTTGGTGGAATGTATAGGAGCCTTGTTTCTTTCCCACAACATTATGAAGTACACTGTAGAAATAAACTCAAAATAAACAGATTGCATATCTCTGCATAACTCTGATCCTAAGGTCCTTTACACAATCTCATAAGGCTCCCTCACTGATATACGATAACGCTACTTTAAATGATTGTTGTTGCCCAAAAAATTCCCCAACTTAGTTTCCTTTAATAGACTGGGAGTTATTTTTGTGTCCCCCATTTCCTCTCCATTTAAGCAATTCAGCCTCTATTCTGTTCTTCAGAAATCAACGTTTTTAAGGAGTGTCAGATGCCAGCATACCCTGATGCACATTGTAGTTCCACCCTCTATTCCCTACATCCTTGCTGTGTCCTGTGTCGATGTAGTGTCCACAAGATAGAACCACAATATGGGGTAGGTGACACAGACATCCAACACTCTCAAAAGTGACAAATGCTGAAATGCTTGAAAAGAAAGAAGATGTAAGACACGGCCAATGGAGAGGTAAGCATTATACCTCTTATTTTACTGGGAACTGCATAAGGCAACTTTTTGGGGTAATAACAGAGTGGCTTTAGGGAAAAGTTTGTTGTTCATGGAAGACTCCTGGATTTATTTTCAGAGTACCACTGAAGTAGAATTCCAGACTACACCTAAATAGTCTTAAAAAATGCTCCCCCCCCCCCACTCCTGACACCTGTGGTGACTAACCGGTGTGAGAAATGTGTATATACTATTTGCAGCCTGCTCTTGTCCAATCAGGGGATGTGGCTACCCTGTGCCAGTCAGCTTTGGCTTTAGGAGAGAGGAGGGAGCACCGACAACGCATGGCCCATAGGAACCTATGAGTGATATCGCCACTGCAGGCTTTACCAGCCATTGTCAAGTGCTCTCTCCTCTCTCTCTTGCAGCTGCTGACTGACACATGGGATCACATGACAAGACCGGAGGTTAGTCAGTATAGGTGTTGTGAGGGGGTAGGGAAAATGTTTTAAGCCTAGTTAGGTTTAGCCTGAAATTCTACTTGACAATACCATTGTTGAAAATGACAGTTTAGTCACTGAATGAGGCCACCTTTCTTCAATTTAGGTCTTCTACAGCCTTTAGGGTTGGTTCACACCAGATGCTTTCCAGTGCATTTTAATCTACATAAAAACGCACATGCACAGTGTTTTCAATGCATTCCAATGGCCCTAGTTCACACCAGTGCAGTCAGTTCCATTGCAGCCAACAAAAGAAGAACTTGATGTATTTTCTTCCATCTGGAATGCAGCAACATGCATGTAAATGCACTGGAATGGACATTGTTCTGAATTAAAGTGATTGAAAATGCAAAAAAAAAAAATAACAGATTTATTCTTACCTGCTCCTTGTAATGGAATTGCACAGAGCAGCCCCGAACCTTTTCTTCTTGGTTCCCCTGCCAGTGCTGCTGGCATATCCTCTTTAGCATGTTCCCACCATAGGAAGCCACTTCCGTAGAGAGTTCCTGAAATGATTTGGGTACACCAGATTTGGAAGTGTATAAGGAAGATAGCTGTAGCAGTCTATGATCTCTCCATTGGGAGCAGCTTCCTATGGGGGCACTTGTGCAGGCTCGCTCTAGAGCTGGCCTGTGTGTGTCTATAAATCCTCTAGCTCTCCCATCACTCACATTGATTGACAGCAGAGGGAGCTGCCTCAGCAAAGGCCGTGAGACGAATTAGTGAGGGGAGAAAGCTGCCGCAGACAGGCACAGCACTGTGGGCTCAGGTAAGTATTGGGGGGGGGATACAACTACCTGATCATTTTTCACCTTAATGCAAGGAATGCATTAGGGTAAAAATGTTTAGGCTTCATAGCTACTTTAGGATAAACTAACTTTTTTGACTTTATAAGTGTCAAATTGAAAAAAAAAAAAAAAATGAAAAAATGCGCTGTAATGTATTGCAAATGCATCAAAAATGCATGTAAACACTTATGCAAAAAGTTCCGGAGCACAAAAATTGTGGTATGAACCAGTTCTTTCTCTCCCCATTGACTGTGTTACATTGTATCACTTCCCTAGGCATGGCTTTAATGATAACTTTCTATAATCTCCAGGTTTTTTTTTAATGTATATGTTCTAAGCACCCATCCTCCTTAGCAGCAACAGGTACTGTATATGCTTAGCAGGAGTGGCACTTTTATAGTGTATTACATGAAAAAATTGCAATAAAAAATTCAATGTCATACAAAAGGTATCCATGTGCACAGCAAAGACCACATATTCAGTAGCATTTTTTCCACAAGCGCTTTCTCTCAAAGAGAGATTCTTGTGTCTGAGGAATGTTGGTCTTCCAGAGGAAATGGAGCTGAGATAATTAAAACTTCCATTTGTTTACTACAATCTGACAGAAAAAAATGTTTGTTTTCTGTATTTGATTACGAACTTGTGTTAAAAGGCATGAATGAGTACAGGAAATAAATTCCATTAGCTGAAAGGGATTACATACCTTTACTTATTTGAACCTTTTAAGTTTAAAAAAAAAAAATGGCAACAATAACAAAAAAAAAAAAAAGGCCTAAGCATAAATATGATAGAAATAAACCTGATTACAACAGTGTCAGGATATAATGAAATATTGCAGAAAAATGTCTGTGGCATTGCAGGTCCATATTTGCTGAACAAGGCATCTCACACACTAGAATACATTTAGTCTAGAAATAAGCTCTCCTAAACATGATGGGCCCGCAAATATCCATAGACAGAAAATGAAAGTCAAAAATTTGCTGGATTGTCAGCATTTTTATTTAGTTTACTCATTTATATGTAACGGGCATATTCTGCAAGACTTCTAGAGAGGAAATTTAGCTACGTCTCTTAAAGTTTCATGTTGCTATTACAGTAATTCACACATGCACACCCGCTATAGGGACAGTTGGTCAAAACTAACTTTTAGATGGTGGGAGGAAACCTAAAGAGACTTTGCGATTTTGTGTATGTTTTGCAAAAAGGCCAAGTCTTTGGAAAATTACCCCCTCCCCCCATCTACTTTCACTACCCTTGCCGGTGCTCCCCCACTGCTTCATTGTCAGTCACAGGCAGAATTAAATACTCCATTGTCAGTTGGTGTCAGATGCTAGGGGGAAGCATGGCATTACCATCACACCCTTCATATTTTGAGCATGCTTGGGACCTCTGCTAGACCCCAGCACGGTCACATGGGAGGAGGTCACATACTCCCTTATATCCAGAAGCTTTGGGAATTGTTGCTGGTTGTGACAGAGGAATAAGCAGTGGGGGAGTACTAGATAGTGGGGTTTGCACTTTGCAAAGACACTGTCACTTTCCCCTGACGGGGCAAGGTGACCATGTGCATTCATCTATGTAACACATATATTATGAGACCACACTATTTTGCTAGCTGAACCTAGTACCAACTGTTGCAAAGCCATGATGGTAACCAATTAGTTATGGTGGTAACCACTGCTTATTCCTCTGTCACAATTTACTGTGTTGTCAAAATGTGAGATCTAAAAATGACTAAGGGTTTGTTCATACTGGACAGATGGTCATGCATTTTCTAATATAGCTGAAATGCACTAACTAGTAAAAAAACTTACTCAACATCACATGTTCACGCAAATACATTGCACTGAAAAAAGTTGGATTCATTTTTTCCAGTTTGACAGTTATTTTAGTCTATGTCTACAAGTACCCCACCATATATCTACTAAAGAAAAGAAAAAAGGAAAATTCCAAAACGAACCACCGAGAGGCATGTTTCCATATTCTATCCTTGGGCCAGATAATACCAGCTAGAATCTGAAAGGCCAATTTTTAAATAAACCGATCAGCCATGACATTATGATAACACATAGTAAAATAAATAGCATTGATTATCTCATCACAGTGGCATCTGAAATCGGGTGGGGATATATTATTCAGCCAGTGAACATGTTGTCCCTGAAGTTGATGTATAAGCAGGAAAAAAAATGGGCAAGGTTGAGGATTTGATCGACTTTAACAAGTGCCAAATTGTATTGTATTTTTTAATCAGGGTGCCCAAGCACAATGGGGCGCTTTGAGATTTCTTCAGGGGTGCCTTGACAAAATGCCTAAAATTGGCCACAAAAATGTATACAAGCCAGCAGATAGATGAAGCCTGTCTTTTAGTTACACATAAGCCACAGGTTTTCATTGTGCATCATTACAAGCCTCTAATCACTGGCGTCTTAACAACCAAGGACCCTCCCCTGCCCCTCTTTGCCAGTGCTGGGGTCACATTAGCTGAGTGATGGAGAAAAACTGAGGGAGAAGAGAAACATTGGAATACCAGTGTGCAAACGTGTATTGGATTTGAAATAATACATCACCTCCAACGTTCAGTGTTCTAGGTGTGTGGATGTTGATGTATTTTGTAAAACTATTAGTATCGTTTTTTACATTTTAAAATGGGGTGTCTTGAAATTGTCCATAATTTTAAAGGGGGCCTTGACTGAAAAAAGGTTGAGCAACACTGGGCTACATGACTGGGTCAGAGCGAGAAATTTTAGGAAAATCGAATTACTGGTATCTACCATTAGGTTTTGAATCACAGGTAGAAACTGGGAAGTCTCAATAGGTAACCCATGCAAACACCAGAAGAACAAATGTTTTGGGTACTGCTCAGAATTGAACCCAATACCCTAGTCTAGCAAATCTACAGCAAACCACTGAATGGTTCCAATGATGGCAATGTTTCTCTTGCTTCTTCGAAAAGCTGTAGTCGCTGGAAGCATCTGCATACAAAGCAATGAAATACAGAGGATTCCTGCCTCAAATTCAGGTCAAAACAGTTACAACTTGAACATCTCTGCATACATCTCTATGCCCCTGGAAATAAATTAGTTATTGAAATCATCTTGTTACCACTGTAACAGATAGATTAGATAGGATAGATAGTATAGATATACTAATTTAGTGTTGGCAAATTGTGGTACAATTTGGAAATTAGTAGTTGCTACTTCTTTGATTATGATAGTCTTTCCTGCCCTTTGGTGCATGGTTCCTACAACATGTAGGGCAATTACAAAACTAAACTACAGGACCATTAAGTCACATAAAAAACAACAAGTTTCACCAACTGAACCAAACACAAGTCAACAAGTAATCAAACAATAATTTATTGGTGATCACATCATGAAAGGTTTAACTGCCCTGACCTGATATAGTTCACTGCATAAGAACCTCAACCAACACTGCCCCATGGCAACCAAAAATCACCATTAAATCAGGAGACTTTGATAATTGACATATTAGTTTCCCAGTCATACAGTTTCCATGATATATATATATATATATATATATATATATATATATATATATATATATATAGAAGTGATGTCATTCAATTATTTGGGGACACCAGCAATTTTTTAATGCAAGGTTTTAAGAGGGGGGGGGGAGTAGAACGTCCCCATTTTCAACCTGCAAATTAATTTAAAAGATTAAATTATGTAACATTTGAAAAAACATTGCTCTCTTTATGTGGAGCATTAATAATTTTTTCTTCCGAACTGCTGACAAAATATACAAACACTTATATTCTTCTTGAAATGAAAATACGAATTTCAGCCACAATAAACTTTTTTTTTTTCCACCTCTGATGCCTGCTAATTAGAACCGTATGTTGGGAAGTGAAAGTAAAAACATTCAGTATCCAGTCGTTAAAAAAATGGCAACATTTCTTCCTATTTATCTAGAAATTTGACTTTATTTTGCCCTCTTATATTTATTTCTTCCTTTTTTTCTGTGAAGCATTATTATGGGCAAAAGGTTCTCTCAAAATTGGTGAAAATCCCAGTAAAATAGAACAGTACAATTCTTTATTCTGTCCTTTTGGGAAAAGAGACTTCTATTTCTTTAATGCATTCTAACTCTCTCAGCCTAAGGCTGGTGCTGCAGCCCAATCCTTTTTTTTTTCCCAGAAACCAGTTCACCTACACTAGCAGTGCTTATCGTTGTTTTCTGTTTAGCAGAAAAAATTGCTTTTATAAGCCAGAGGTTTATGGAGGCATCAATCCTTTCTAAGTCAGCACTTACACGGCTTGTATCCAGACTCTGCACTGTAAGCAAACAATACAAAAATTATGTTAAACCTACAATCACAATTCACATCCTCAGATTATTTTACATCCATCTGATAAGTAGTCTGTGATAAGAGGTATTTATTTTACCGGCAGAGGCAGAGTTGAATAGCTGTAGAGCATAAGCTTTTCCTTTTCAGTCCTGGGGCCACTTAAATATGGGCTTCCATTAAATTGTTGTTAAAATACTGTATATAAAACCCCCCAAAAAAACAGTTCATCCAAGAAATTTGTTTTTTAGGGGGGGTTGTAAAAAATGGTGCAAAGGCAGGCAAGGATGCTATAGTCATAGCAACAACATTTCATGTCTTCTTGTCCAGAGACCAAGTAAAGTCTTACTTTAACATTCTAACCCACAGGAGGAAAATGTTGGCTGAGATATGAATATTTTCACAATGCTGCCAAAAATGGGAACTTCTTCCTAAGGCCCATCCAAGACCAACAATTAAATGCAATATCATCCTCCTTCAGACATCCTCAAAATGGTTGTTTATGGACACTGCACAAAGATCTGAGAAAACAACTTAATTTATGCCACTTTTCCATATGGGCAAGTGTTATGATATCTATTACTACAGACATTAAACCTATTCTCCCTGGAGAAGAGACACCTAAGAGGAGATATACACACATACATAATATACAAATATCTAAATAGTGAATCTAGCTTAGGGAGAAAACCATTTAGTCTCAGGTCGCTTAAGAAGATACGTGGCCACTCAATTAGGTTGGACGAGAAACATATTAACCTTAATCTGCAAAAGGGGTTCTTACTGTTAGAGATGCAGGGATGTGGAACTGCCTTCCACAGTTGGTGGTGTCAGCGGGGAGTGTCGATAATTTAGATAGGAATCTTAGTGAATGCAATATACAGAAATATGGGAAATGGTAGTGACAAACACATACACACATGCATACACACACACACACTTGTTGAAATGGATAGACTGGTGTCTGGTGTCAACTGGTGTCAACCTTATTAACTATGTAACTCCAATTTTTCAGTTAAAACTATGGTTGTTCTGTGGTAGGATAAACATGCTAAACTACAACAACTGTTATGACTGCACAAGCAAGATGTCCCTCCACTACTGCCAAGCCAATGACACCCAATTATGGTACCTATCTGACCTATCTCACATACATAGACACATGGTGCTTGCATATAATTTGTAGACTTCACTCATCCTGGCCAATTTTGATTATTAGTCTTTTCAGGGCTGTCTTTTAAAGATGGGGTTAAATGTGGTTTTAATTTCCGTGCTGATCACTGTAAAATCTTTCCACAGAATTAACACAGTCTGCATAGCAAAAATGATACCAGCAACCAAATTACTGGGGGATAGTCAGAAATGTGAACTCTTGTTGCTGTGGGTCACTGCACTTTACACATTATTATTGCACTTTGCCCCACCTTATAAAATATGCCGTCATATGCTTGTTTGAAAATGGAATCTAAATCTTGTTTTTAAAATACAGTATTGTGATGCTACAGTTTTGTGTGTATGCTTGCATCAAATATTTCACCCAGTAAGAAAACCTTAGCACAGAAGATCCAACATCTTCCTACCAGCCCAGGCTATGACACTGGGGTATCCCTATTCTTGATTCTTTTTTTTTTTTTTATAAATACTGAGGAGAAGGCAGCATGATGTTTGAAACGACTCTTGAGCTAGATCATCTAATGGATGGTTATAGAATGCACTAATGGGGAGTCCATTGGAATCCATGATTCATGAAACTTATTATTATCCACCCATTGCTGAAATATCAGATTTTGGTGCAGAAGGCTGCTGAAAAATTTGGTTAGATTGCTTGCTTTTAAGCATTGCTTTCACACCATGTAAAGTTGTTGAGATTTAATCTTTACATAGGTTTAAAAAGTAAGGTGCCTGAACACACCAAAACAGCTATAAATTTCACTCTTTAGCTCTTTTGGAGCCTCCAAATCTGACATGCAAAATACCAATCTTTACGTAAAACAAAAGTTTCCCACATGAAAATGCTCCAACCTCCTGTTTTGATGATCGGCATTGTGAAATACTAGTGGGAATCAGTCTTACCCTTTGCAAACAGGACCTTTTTTCGGATTCTGTAGCCTCTCAGGTTGCTCCTCTCAGCAGTTTAGGTATGTACAGTACTCACAACTGACTTGTCTTGCATTGTTTAAAGAAAAATGTGGTCTTAGTCTTGTTCCCATATAAAGTTGAACTAAATTTTGCGAACAGGTAGGCTCTTTATTGCAGAAGGGACATGACTCTTCTGCAATAAAATACATTTACATGGCTGTACACAATCTCATGTAGAATCTACATTGCCTGTGTGCTGGATGACTTGACTCCTGCCAATGTCCGGGAGTGATGTCATCTCGCAGGCGCTAAAGACTGACACCTGGAAGAAACCAGTGAGAAAATGCGGGACTTTGTGGGAACTAAGGTAAGTGTTTTTTTCTATTGTTCTGCTTTAAATTACAACAATCACTTCAGGGCAGTAGATATGGGTTTGCATTTATATATGACTGTTTCCATAACAGTCCATGGAGGCAGCATGTTAATTACAGTTTGTACCATTGGTACTATCTACAATCTTTCTGTATGTCCAGCACATTCCATCTGGTCTATTGGGTCATAAAATACTCCTATAATTTGAGGAGTTGGAGAATCCTACACTTTACCCCATTTTTGCCCCCAACACACCCCAGTGGCTATACAAATTATTACTCCAGTAGTTTCCACACCTATAACTATTTTACAGGATATATATTGCACCAATCATTTGTGCAGAGCTTTACAAAGTAAATAGAGACAATATAGTTATAATGAACTTCAATACGAGGGGATAAGGAGGGCTAAGCTTGTGATAGCCTACAATCTAAAATATATGTTATATAGCCTTTCCAAAGGAGAGACTAGTGCAATTGAATACAAAACCACTTTGTACTGTAAAAAGAAACGTAATGGGTGACCTCTATTGTGTTGACAACATGTTAAAAACATAAGCTGATAGCTACTAAATCATCAGACACATTGTTATAATCAACACTCTATAAACATAAATGTCTACATTTGGCTTACAGTCTACATGACTCCAATAGACAGATTTAGATTTTTCATGGAACTTCTGTTATTGGAAACAGATTTAGGAGCTGGTTCCTCATAGACAGCATTCTATCTTTACACAATCAAGAAACACACCTGAAGAGCATAGCTGTAATGTCGCTGTTAAAAATAAATTCTCTACAGAACATTATAATTTTTTTGTAATATGAATTCTTGTAAAGTAGTTTTCCCTATAGCAATGTTCATGAAGAATAGGCAACTGTTAAATTACAGTTTCAGTCAAAGCTTTTTTTTATACAATGGGACAGGCTTAGCACATCTGTTTGGTTTTTACTGCTCAAATAGAAATACAGAAAGAAGAGCCAGACCAAAACCAGAAGAAAGCGTTATATAAAAACAGCCAGTGTGTTTCAAGGGCAACACCACTCTGCTTTTATCACAGCTCAACACGGGATAAAACATGGATGGAAAACAGTGACTTCACAGACCTATATCAGAACCAGTATTGAACTCTTCTCAGGAAGTAACAACTTGACAGCAGTTGCTGAGCAGCAATGAAGTTGCTGGGGGGAGCGGTGTTGCCCCAAAACATGTTGGCAATTTCTGTATGACTTTTTTTCCAATAATTAAAATGATGCAGGGCTCCTTTTTCTGGTTTTGGACTGGTGCTCATTTCAGTATTTCTACGGCTTGAACTACGGTTGGGTGCCCATCCAAGAAAGCCTTCATGTGTGGTAGCTGCCTCATCAGAGCTATTGAGTTGGTTTGACATTTTCCTTAAAGAGGAAGTAAACCGTAAAAAAAAAACCTGTAAAGACAAAAGGCATAATGAGCTAGTATGCATCGCATACTAGCTCATTATCAAATACTTACCTTAAAACGAAGCCATCACAGTGCCACCCGCTCAGCAACAGGGCGGCCGACATGTCAGGCCGCCCTGCTTCCTTGTTCGCATCCTCCGGCCATCGCATCCTCCGGCTGTAGGCGCGATTACATCATTCCCACGCATGCGCACGGGAGCTGCCGTTCATGGCACTGGGCTCTGAAGGAACGGCACGGGTGGCCGTTCATTCAGAGCGCATGCGCCGATGATGCCATTGGCTGCATGCACTGTAAATATCTCCTAAACAGTTCAAGTTTAGGAGATATTTAAAGCACCTATAGGTAAGCCTTAATATAGGTCAAAAAAGTGGGTTTACAACCACTTTAATCTGACTACACAAGTCTAAAAATTCCCTGCACCTCAGAGTATGTTGCTGTGGTTTTACTGCTGTCTGTGTCCCAACTTGTCACTGAACTAAGAAGTAAATATGTGTATGTAATTACAACATACATAAATACACCAAAAAGTGCAGTTCAAATGGTGGCACATATCTAAATGCTAAGTATTGCATACTAACATGTTTTCAACATAGGACATAGTTATTAAACAAGATGCTGCTGAAACTGTAAGCCAGTTTTTTGTGTTAAAAGAAATGCTGTCAGACATTTCTTATGTTAGGTACAATCCCTGTCTAAGAGCAGGCAACACAAGATGTGTGTGGTTACATTTATCAGCCAGATATCTTAGGTTTTGCTTGTTACTAAAGGCTCGACTTTCCGGACTTCAGAGCAAATCCCCACGTACCTTCTATCTTCCTGTCCAATTCATGTGCTCCTATTAGGTAGGAGGACAGGAAGGCAGGGCTTAGTCTTAAAATCAGAAAAGTCAAACCCTTAGTATTTTACTTGTAAAAGTTACAAAAACAGCTGAAAGGTTGACTTAGGCCCCTTTCACACCAACGGTTAGATTTCAGCTTTTAGCTGTGGAAAGAGGAACATTTCTACCATAGCTAAATGCAGATAAGTCATCCCTATGGCCCCCGTTCACACACTGCGTTTAGCAACATTTTCATAACATACGGTTTTGTGCATTCAGGAAAAATAAAGTTGACAGCGTTCAGGAGCGATGTACCGCAGCTATCTGTATATAAACACAGGTAATCGCAGTACAAAGAAAAGATAGGTAAACAGTTGCTATACAAAAGGCAAGAATTTACTACCGAAGCTAAATGCAGCCGCATGTAAACAGACGTAATCACACATAATCGCAATGTACAAATGTGAATAATCTTTGTGCCAGGAGTGTTGGAATTTCAAAATAACAAAACATGCTTTTACCAACAGCACAACAACCGCCCGTGTGAAAGGGGCCTTAAAGTGAAACTCCAGACTCGCAGACATCTAAAGGCAGATTTTAGAAAAGCACGTGCAAACATTTTACCTGTCTAAGAATTTTGTACCTCCCTTTGGCTGAGGTATATCTGCTCACATATGACTATTTTTTTTTTTTTTTTAGATATTTTAAGTACACTTAAACATTGGGATTACATTTCAATTAAATGCTGGCAAAGATTGTTTGAATCTAACACTCAATACTCTGGGGTTGATTTACTAAAACTGGAGAATGCAAAAATCTGGTGCATCTCTGCATGGTAGGCATTTAACTTCCAGGTTTAAGAGTCAAAGCTTAATTGAATAAACTGAAGTTTGAATCTATTTGGCTATCACACACAGCTGCACTTGATTCTGAGTGTACCACTTTTAGTAAAGCTCCCACACTGTGTATTACAATGCTAATTTTAAGGGCCGGTTCACACTGGTGCGATGTAGGAAACCCTGCCGATCCACTGTGGGTTCCTGCATCGCACCCGACTAGCAAGTAGTTCAAACTGCCATATGCGAACCGCTGGGAGTGTCAATACAAAGTTAATGACACCCCCAGATCAGTTCGGACAGGAATCAGATTGCATGGGTGTTCACACAATCTGTATGGCTGAATTCGCATCACACAGACATCGCATTTGATTTGCATAGCAATGTTATTTTACACAGAGGTCTATAAGTAAGACAACAAACAATTCCACATCTTCCACATGTATGCATTCCAGAAACTCAATCATACTTTAGGACTGTAAAAAACAAAAAAGGGAAATGTACAGTAAAGAAACAGATAAACGTTTAATTTTTTTGCCTCTCTTCTGCACAGGTCATGTAGTCATTGGGGTTATGCCAGAGATTCATCACACTTGCAATATTTTATTGCAGTTTTTAAATATTAACTATATAATTCCTGATGGTTGAGGGTAATAGTTAACGGCGACTGTTTTTTTCAAGCTAAATGTATCTCAATAAAACATGTTAACTCAAATAGACCAAAAGGTTATCAGACACCAAACAGCACTTGTGAAAACAGTTATTATTTTCCTAAAATTCAAATTTAAAAAAACATTCATAGATGCATGACTTTTTAAAATATATGTACATAGATAATTGTTGCCAAACACAGTGGCCAGCTATGCAGCGAGCCAAACTTTCATAAGGTTTTGTTGCTGGAGGCTTTGCCCTTAATGTGAGATGCTTAGGGCGATAATTTAGAAACCATTCTGGAAGGTCAGGAATGCCAAATCCTCTCACAGTGTGATTGGTTTCACTTACATGTCGAGAATTGGGACACAGTACTTTGGCTAAAAGCAAGATCTGTAGCCATTATTTAATGTCATACTTCTTTTGGGTGTGCAATTCACCATTTTTTATACAAAAAGCAGTCATGTTCTATTTTTAAATCTATTTATTTTCTAGGCACCATAAACTAAAAAAAAGTATAAAAAAAACCCCAAAACCCCGCTTTCTCCCTGAGAAGAGAAAGTTCATCTAACATATCTACTACTTGTAAACTGGATGTTCGCTTGTAGATCTTTTGACAGTTTTGATGCAAGATATGAGAGTAGTCTATCCTTGTAACTGTTTCTGAGTAGCCATTGTAATGTGATTTTTGCTACGGACATTAATGGAAGCTAGAAGTTTTCTAATATTTTTATTTTATTTGTCACAAAAGGCAACATCAAGAGCTACCTTTATCTATAGAAAAAGTCTGACAAGTGTCTGTACCTCTTTATAAAAGTTTTATTTGACCAGGTCCCAAGGGAAACTATCCGATCAAAATATTTAATGTGTATAAAAATAAAACTAAAAAAAATATATATATTATACATTTTGTGTATGCTCAATAAAGAGCTAAAAATATAGAGTGCAGCAACCCTCTCTTCGTGTACTTATATACACACATACATAGACACACATACATAGACACACACATACAGTATATACACACAAATTCATACACACGCATAAATGTTTATTTAACAAAGACTATATACACAATTAAAAGCAATGGGGTTGATTTACTAAAGGCAAATAGACTGTGCACTTTGCAAAGTGAAGTTGCACTCAGCAAGGGCAGTTGCTCCAGAGCATAGTAAATGAGCAGAAGCTCTACTGACTTCCATCATTCAATCATGTGCAAGTAAAATTTTTTTTTTTTAATTTTCCCCTAAACGTGGTTGGGTATTCTTTGAAAAGTAAAGCTTTCATTCCTTTACTAAGCTCTGTAGCAACTGCACTTTGCAAAGTACAAAGTATATTTGCCTTTATTAAATCAACCTCATTGCTTTTAATTGTATATAATCTTTGTTAAAAAAAACTGATTACTATAAGCTTTGATGGGATTTAGGATAAAGTGCATGTTGGGTCTTTGAAGAGCCAATGCCTTTTCTTAGGTCTTAATGTGCACAAAAATACATTTACAAGATCAAAAATCATCACTTCTATGTGTGTATCAAAAACATCTATTGTGCCCCTTTGAAAAAAATGTTTAAAAGAATTCCTGGGCAAAGACATTAAATAATTTCGCATTTCCTATTAAAACCCAGGTAAAGTAATGCCAGGTTCTGGAACAAACCTAAGTAGATCTTGCTTTGGTTGCTAAATGATTATCTGTCCCTTAAAAAAACTCTAGGGAAAACCACATACTTGAATGAAATGCATATGTAAAAACACCATTTTAAGATTTCAGTCATATTTTTCTTGTAAAGGTTTGTCTATTACCCCAAGTTGACCATGACCATATTGCCATAATTAACTATGACCAAAATTACCATATTGCCATGTTATAAATGTGGACCCAAAGCACCCTGTAAAAGAAAAAGCTAAATCTAGCAGACAGGGAGTAGTATGAGTGCCACTACTATCTAACACTTCAAAAGTGTTGGATAAAGCTCTATGGTTTTACCTGCTGGAGGCTACATCACTATTGTGTCCTGTAGTGGTGTAGTTGCCAGCGGGATAACCATTAGCTAGCCTATCCTAATGCAGGCTGCTTTGTTATCACAACTAACGTGGCAAAGTTTCTTTAATTTAAAATGTAATATCTATAGCCAACCTCAAACGTCTTGGTTTCTCCTGGACAGCTTTACCTTTTCTCCGTGAATTTTATTTTACAAAACTAGTTTCGAGACAAATTACATATCTGCAACAAAAGCTGCAGGATTAATGAATGAGAAATTATGTTTGTTTCAAAAAAAAAAAATATATATATACAGCTCAGTCGCCAGTAACCCTCAAGCATTCTTTATGTTGGAGGGAAAAAGGCATAGTGTTTTGAGATGATAACCCAACAAGAAAACGATGTGAATAATGCTATTATCCTAATTTTGTATTTGTGCGTACCATATAAAAAGGTACACAAAGCCTGTAGGCACTGGCATAGAGCAGCAGGAAATATCTCAGCTACAATATTTATTCAGCTCATAGTTTTAGCTGCATTTGCAAAAATTCTTACATATTCTATGAAGCGCTTTTATAAGAACTCAGTAGACACCTAAATTCACTAAATATTATTTAGAAGCATGACTAATGTGGAATTTCACTGCAAGCGTACGGAAAAAAAAAAAAATCAAGACACTACATTATATATATTAAAAGAAGTGATCTCCCGCTGGTAACTTCCTGAAATCACTTGCAAGCCATTTAATCATTAATGAACCTAGCTAATTATATAAAGAAAAGTGATGTAGAAAATTCATGCTATATTGTGCAGCTGCTAGGGACCATTTTAGTATCTGAACTGTTGCTGATTTCCAACAGACTCTTAGGGGTTGATTTACTAAAACTGGAGAGTGAAAAATCTGGTGCAGCTGTGCATGGTAACCAATCAGCATATAACTTCAGCGTGTTCATTTAAGCTTTGACCAAAAAAAAAAGAAAAAAAAAATGGAACTTGATTGGTTTCTATGCAGAGTTGCACCAGATTTAACACTCTCCAGTTTTAGTAAATCAACCCAGAGGGTTCTTAATTCTCAGTTTGTACGTAATAAATTCTTCTTCCAAGAATATGTCCAAATGCATCCAATAGACAACAATGACCTGGAAACAAGAGGTATGGGGTCATTAAGGCAACACATTGATGTTTTTTCTTCAATTTACTTAGAGGAGCCAATACAGAGAATAAATAGGTGATAAAGGACCTGTTAATGCTCTTCTTCTCTTCCTATTATGTCTCAACATGCTGGAGAATCTCTGCAGCCTACAAGCAGATGCATGCTTTTCTTTAGAGATTCTTTTATCATGTACAACAGCCAAGGCCAACATTCAGTCATTTTCTTTTGGTAGGACAATGCATTCTATGTAAAAAAAAAAAAAAAAAACAATCTCCCATCTCAAGTCAATATCTAGAGATCTAAGGTCCATTGATGGCAATATCCAAATTTAGTTATTTTTGCCAAGATTGGGGACAACTTAAGCCAAGCTCGGGAAAGAAGATTTGCTAGGCCCTGAGACCAATGTGTAGCTGACCCTTTGGCAAAAAGCATGTCATCTATTATCTACATGTATGAAAACAACATATGGGAAAGAAAAGTTAGAAAATATACTTATATACCTTAATCCATTTTCCAAACAGTAGGTTACGTCATCATCCTTTAGGCACAATCTCGGAGGATGCCGACTATCCCACAAGAAGATGCTTCATCACAATACAGAAGTGTCTTCTCCCGAGATTTGCAATTCTCTGCATCCCAAAGATCGCATCTGAAGGATTGTGACATCACACTTGCCTAGGTGGTAACCTAAGTATATTTTCTAACTCCCCTCCCCTCACATACAGTTCTTTTTCACTTAAATGTGACAGTTTTTAAATGAGGTGATTGACTGGACATAATAAGTAGACGTTTTAGTGAAAACTCCTCTTTAACAATTTCACGCTTATATTTTGCTGTATACCATTCTTTATTCTTTTTTTCTCACCTTTATCACCCAAGTGCTACCCATTGAGCGTGGTTTTATTAAAACCATAAACTTGCCATAAACTTGTGGCATTGCCTTTTACAAAATGTAGGAAAATATTTGCAAACAATGCCTACGGCAGCATCAACTCAAAGTGATATCCCCTACACAATCAGTTACTGCAATATATCAATTATATCATTTCTCAGTCTCACAATCTGCAAATTATTGGCACATTCACTTCATTTAAATGTTAACTGGTAATTAGTGTTCTCTCCACTTAACATCTTTAAAACAAATCACGCTGCTGACATTAGTCAAACAACTTTCAGAATCTTACTTTGATGCCCTATCTCTGCGCATACACCAGATTACAAGCAGTGTTATCAGAAGAGATAACATGGAGATTGTACAAACACTTCAAAGCATATCGGTTGACATGGGGATATTAAACAATGTAAAATATATAAAATAATACCTACACTAAAGTGACAGAGGAATGGCTTTATTTATTTAAAGAATAATTCTCTTTTCCACATCTGACTGACTAATTTAATGTTCTAAGACAAGACAGTAAAATATTACACTTTGCAAAAAATAAAAAAAAAATAAAGGACAAGGTTACTTTTAGTGGAGTTTTCCCTTTCTATTTCAACCCACTCCCCTCAGAAAAGACCATCTAGTGACAAAACTTGCCTTCAATCCAGCTCGTTGGATCCTTACTGAGTGGCCTTGCCTGGCACTGTATAACTTTTGTAGCAAAAACTCTCATCAATGTTAAGCTCATTTTGTCTATTGAAACTACTCAGCATACTTATTCCTATGGTTTTGGGTGTGCTCATCCCAATTCCCAGCTATCCAGGGGAGTGTGGACCAAGCTTGGGGCAAGCACAACATGAACGGGTGTTTTTGGTCACAATGGCAGTGAGGTACTTGCTGTACAGTAAAGATGCCAGGGATGGGGATGAAGCTAAAAATGTAATACCTGACCTTTACTGAGGAGGATTAAGTTGTCCTTTGAATTATTCACTATACCCAATTTGACTGCCCATTCAAAATATTATTTTTGCCCAAGGCAAACTCATGCATATAAAAACATATTTGCCAATGCAGAGTTGTTTTTAAAGGTACAGACTTCTGAATGATCTTTCTGATACTGCTTTTTCTACCTAGTGAGACACTGACCTAAAATAAGAATACAGCTAGTAAAGTGCAAAAATCTGAAATCCTGATTAGAATTACCTGTTCTGGGTAAGGGACTTTTTATAGAGTCAAGTCAAGAAACATGAATGTCACCTTTGAGCTGAACTCCAGGCAAACAGCTAAATACAGTACACATATGAAACACATGTACTGTTTAATCTGCCAAAATATTAACCACTTGCCTACTGTGCACTTAAACACCCTTCCCATCCAGGCCAATTTTCAGCTTTCAGCGCTGTCACACTTTGACTGACAATTGCGCGGTCATGCTACACTGTACCCATTTGAAATTTTTATCATTTTTTTCACACAAATAGAGCTTTCTTTTGGTGGTATTTAATCATCTCTGGGTTTTTTATTTTTTACAAAAAAAAAGAATAAAGACAGAAAATTTTGAAAAAAAAAAAAAGTTTTTCTTATTTTCTGTGAGTAAATTTTGAAAATAAATTTTTCTCCTTCACTGAAGGGCGCTGATGAGGCGGCACTGATGGGCACTGATAGGCTGCACTGATGGGCACTGATGAGGTGGCACTTATGGGCACTGATGAGGTGGCACTTATGGGCATTGATGAGGAGGTACTAATATGCCGCAATGATGAGCACTGATAGGCGGCATTGATAGGCGGCACTGATAGGCGGTACTGATAAGCGGCACTGATGAGCACTGATAGGCGGCACTGCTGGGCACTGAGAGGTGGCACTGCTGGGCACTGAGGTGGCACTGCTGGGCACTGAGAGGCGGCACTGGCGGGCGGCACTGATGGGCACTGAGAGGCGGCACTGATGGGCACTGGCGGATGGCACTGATGGACACTGACGGGTGGCACTGATGAGCACTGATGGGCAGCACCATCAGTGCCCACACTCAGTGCCCATAGTGCTGCCAGTCAGTGCTTATCAGTGCCTAGATGAGCAGGCACTGATGGGCACTGACTGGCAGCACTATGGGCACTGATTGTGGGCATTGATGGGGGACACTGATGGCGGGCACTGTGGGCACTGATGGGGGGGCACTGTGTATGTTTTTTTCCTTTTAGTAATCAGGGCACTGGTGATCAGTGCCCTGATTACATGTCTCTTTGTCCCTGGCGCTGTGCAGCTCTCCCTCCTTCCTCACACTGCAGGCTCCGTGTGAGGAAGGAGCGCCGGCGATGAGAGATGATCTCATATGTTTACATATGAGATCATCTCTCATTGGATGGTCCGATCACGTGGTGAATGGCCGCTGTGATTGGCCATTCACCACGATCTGTGATCGGCCGTGTCCAAGGGACACGGCCGACACAGATTCTCCCCGCTGCGCGCTCGCGGGAGCGCGCGGGGGGCGTGTCACTGGGAGGCCGTTTAAAAACGGCCTCCCGAAAATTCGAGTCCGCGCTGCAGCCGTATATAGGCTGTAGCGCGGATGGGAACTAGTTAAATTCCAAAACTGGATGTACAGAAATGTATCAAGTTCTGTTACACAGCATAGCCCTGTCTGGCAGGGCAAGAGACCTGCTTTTTATTTGCTACTGTTCAGTAACACTTACAGGTCTTGATTTTTCTCTGACAAGTGACAGAATAGTGAAAGGTGAAGCAGCAGACTGATTATCTAATTTCTCTGTCATTCTGCTCTCTCCTCCTTTCAGCATGTCACTTGTTAGCACATGACCAAGCAACACAGCTATCTTGATTCTTGTGCTATATCTTCCTCTCCCAGTCTGAGAGCTGCTGCAGGGGGGATTGCAAGAGGCGGATACAAGTCAAAGTCCGGTACTTACACGGCTTGTAATAAATATAAATACATTTATTGATGTATCAATAAATGCAGAGCTACATTACTTTGGTTATTTTCTTCTTTTTTTTTTTTTTTTCAAATTCTTTATTTATTTAAGTCATACAAAAGAACAAAACAAGTAGCAAAAAGATACTTCAAGATACAGACAACGGTATCAGTAAACAGCAATCCCAGAAAGTGCATGACATCAGAGGTAGAGTCTACAGAGGAAAACGTCATACCCGTATAATATCCATATGAGTTAAACATTCTCGTCTTTTCGAGTCAAGTAGAGTATAACCAACCAAGCTTAGGACAATCACTGCGATCGTCTCGAGGTGTACTGGGGAAATGCAACACATCTCATGCACATGGGATCTCAGACAACTAAAGGTTTGTATACCAAACATCAGGAGAGAGAGAGTAGAGGGATAATTGCAAGCATCCAGGGTATACTTTGGTTATTTTCTATCTGTCTAGTGTTTAGCCTTAAAAATGTCAACAATTAAAGCTTTCATATTTCTCTTTTCCTTTTAGGTGTACCTGAGCTACACAGGTAATGAAAACTTTTTAAAGAGTCGGTGCACGCAAAACTGGCATCTACACTGGCTTCTAATATCTCTAAGTAACTCTAGCATTCAGTTCTCATTGCCATAATTCTTGACTCTTCCCTTCCCGAATTGAATTCCTTCTGCTGTATTCAACACAGAATAACTCCCCCCCCCCCCCAAAAAAAAA
Organism: Pelophylax lessonae; assembly: GCF_965119305.1. Classification (NCBI taxonomy): domain Eukaryota; kingdom Metazoa; phylum Chordata; class Amphibia; order Anura; family Ranidae; genus Pelophylax; species Pelophylax lessonae. The sequence continues at coordinate 264,174,145 of NC_138773.1, read as the reverse complement.
GCAAAAAACAATGATAAAATGTGGACTCCATGTGAACTGGGTTAATATTAGAGCAAAGATTTCACAATCAAAGCTCCCAAGAAAGGTTTGAATCTAATGTGTTATTCAGCCAACTACCATCTACCCCAATAATTGACAATAAGTTTAGGGTTGATTGATCTACTAAGCCTTTTAAGTGTTTGATTGTTATTGCAGTGTTTCCCTTGAGGTATGAATTTTGCCAGGATTGCAAAAAAAAGTTAGGCTATACCTTAGTATAAACTAAAATGTAAAACTATAAACTACCACATCCAATACTAAACTGTAATTAACTGAGTAATGTTAAGACATCAAACATACCATCCTCTATTGAAATAGCAAGCCGATTTTTAAAAATAACTTCTTTTTATGCATGTCTCTATTGTCATGATAACATTATAAAAAGTGAAAAGATAAAATTATCCTTCAAAAATTTGAACAAGCCAAAATGTTTCCATAGTCAAAATAGCCTTGAGCTAGATTTTTCCCTACTGAGATTTTTTCACTCCTAATTGCCTCATTGTAACGAAAGATGATTCCAAAAGGCTGTCTTTCTATTTGCCTCATAGCACTTAAACCACCTGTTGATATTTTTAGCCTCATTTAAGTGGATATTTTAAAAAGAAAAGCCCCTAAGAAGGCACATGATATTTTAGTCAACTAGAAAGGTTCTAAAAAAGGGGAGTTTTACTACCTATAATAAAAAATATATATCTTTTTTTTAAGATAAAATTTTAACAGTTTTTTTAAAGTAGTATCTTTTTGAAAAGATGCAACAAATAACAAAGCTTCTATAAATTAAGAGCCCCAACTAAACAAATGTTTAATATAAAATAAATATAGATAAAATAAATAATTGATTGTCAAACAAAAATATACATTTTGTTCAAAGATGGATAAAAAAACAAGCATTTATATAATGCCTGCAGTAATTTAGGGAATGGCAAAAATGTAAATGTTGTTAAATCAGATAAAGGTTTGCTCTACATGTGCTTGAAGCTCCCTGTAGACATTAAAAATTTCATGGTAGAAAACGTACACATTCATTTCCAACCAAGGTAAAAGTTTCTACTAAAACAGAATGTAAGGCTGGGTTTCCCCACATCCAATTCACATGACAGGCTAGTGTGACTGGATCTCAATTGAGCCGGTTCACACAGGTCCGGGGTGGCCGCAGCCTGGATTACAGAAGAGTCCGGTGCATTTCTGGGTCTGGTTCAGGTATGAATTGAGGCAATAATTCGGACCTGAATTGCACCTGAACCGATGAACAGACACGCATCGGACTCAAGGCACAAACCCACGGCCACACATATGTGATCCCTGCCTAAGTGTTTAGGACACATGCTTGGTGTATCAGTGTAAAAGAAAATAGTGATTGGCCTAAATAATTCAAACTAACCTGCAAAGAAAGCTTAGACAATAGATATCTGAATTGGTTGGGAAGGGTCTAAAGACCTGTACATTCTCTTATCTGACCATAAAGCATGCAGAAGTTTTCTGTGATTTTTATCTAAACCCAAGAATAAAATGTTATATTTTGCAGCTTATCTGCCCTTAGGTGTAGCGACTGCATACGTTTTAATTTTTCTAGGTTTTTCTCATTTATTTTTACCTGGTGATCTTGCCAGTGAAACACTTACTGTCCTAGGAAGCTCACTAGGAAGCTACTTGCTGCGCTATATCTATAGAGGAGCAGGCTTGACATCCTAGGACAAGACATGACTTCGGAGTACAGGACACTCTATCCCCATCTTAATAGCATAGGTAGAAGTATTTTGTATTTCACAGAGATAGCTGGAAACAATGTAGCTGATATCAGTGCAGTAGAATCAGGGAGTACAGGAAGTTTTCAAATGAGAAAAACTACTAGGACACAAGATGAACAGACAGACCTTTCTTTGCAACTCATTGAACAGACTTAAAATATTTGTCCCTTGCCGCCTCAGCACTGAGAACTAAGTGATCAAACACTGATTACCACTCAGTTCTCCCCTCCTTTCTGAGCAGAGAGCTGTGACTGTCAGGCACTGGGAGGCTGGGAGGCTGAGCCAGCTGCCAACTTGCCTCCTCAGTCTTGATCTTTTCCCAACCTGACAACAGCGGGCAAAAGCTGAAAAAGGGTCACAGGAGGGCAGAACAAACAGCACTCCTGTGATCTATAGGAGGAGTACAGTATAACCAAAAACGTTTTGGCCATACTTCTCATTTAACACATTCAGTTTTATGATGTTTAACAGACCAATAGGGAGCAAATAAGAGAAGGTCATTCTCAGGGTTTACATATACTTTAAAGCCCCCAGTAGCCCTAACAGTGCCCATCAGTGTCTGGCAATTTAAAGCCTAGTACACACAGGCTTTAATGCTGCTCGAGCAGCATTGGCTGGTTCAATAGAAAATGGCCGATCCTCTTGTGTGTACGTGAGTCGGTCCAAGAAAAACTTTTGTAAAATGGCAGATTTAGCGTACCAATTTTTGATGCTGAGAAGTGCTTTTGATCACCAAGGAGGAAACCCTACATCAGGGGTGTCAAAATCAATTTCACTAAGCATTGGCATTATAGTTACCTTCAAAAGGGCCGATTGTATATGTAAGACTATGTATGCAGAGTTCAGGAGTGCGCTACATACAGAGTGCAGAGTTAAGGAGTGCACTATGTTCAGAGTGCAGAGTTCAGGAGTGCACTGCATACAGAAGACAGAGTTCAGGAGTGCAGAGTTCAGGAGTGCGCTATGTAGCGAGTTCAGAGTTCAGGTATGCGTTAAATACAGAGTTCAGAGTTCAGGAGTGCGTTACATACAGAGTGCAGGGTTCAGGAGTGCACTACATTCATAGTGCAGAGTTCAGGAGTGCGCTATGTAGAGAGTGTAGAGTTCAGGAGTGCGCTATGTAGAGAGTGCAGCGTTTGGGAGTGCGCTACGTAAAGAGTGCAGAGTTCAGAGGTATACTGTGTACTTGCAGGGAGATCATTGGTTGTCATCTGTCCCCGCCATGAGTGCATGCAAGGCATTAAGGTTTGTGAGCCACGAGCCGCCAAGAGTAAAGCGGTCCTTGTAAACACAGAAGGCTTCTGAGTTTACAAGTGATATTGGTGAGTGGGGAGCAGAGGGTGAGAGCCAGAGGTGGCGGAATGGAGTTCCCCTACGTTCTGGCTGAAAAAAAGCCCTGGCTGCAAGGGCCACATGAAATGGCCTAGAGGACCAGATTCAGACCCCGGGCCTTGTGTTTGACACATGTGCCCTACATAATCCAACTGTCACAACAATATTTGACAATTAGTTACACCAACTGCCAGACATGCATTTATTTTAACCAACAACATACCTTAGGACATTCAATGCAACATGCAAAAGAACCAGGACCCCAATATGGACACCAACAGAGCTTTAAAAGAAGCAGATATCAGCAATGTATGTATTTAACATGACAATAGAACAATCTGAAGTGTAGTTGTTGCCCATACATAACACAGTTGCTAACTGTGTGGATTGGACTACAGTACTAGTTCCTATTGCCAAATTGATAATTCTAATGCCCAATAAATATTGATTCAGCCAAGAATAAAAAGATTCATATGACAATGAAGCCTAAAATAGATGTAAACCAAATCACTAAAATCTTATGCAATCTTTAAGATATTGTTGTAAATTCCAGTGTAATTTTCAATACTTCTAAATCTACAGATTTCTTTAAAATAATCCCTGGTAATCTTACCATTAAGGTCCTTTATCAGGCAATTTTTGTTACAGGTTTACAGTGCTTTGTCCTTTTCTCCCAATTGCCCTATCTGTGTTGTCACCCCATCATACACACTTCCATGTGAGGCTATTGGTGGCCATGCTGATGCTCATTGAATAGGCCCTTGTAACAATTAGGAAGCCTGGCCTGAGCATGCAACTAGAGTGCTGAAGACACAAAGTGGCTGCAAAAAGCCTCAAGGAGATTGGCAGCCTTAGAATTCAACAAAGCATGATAAAAAGGGTAAAAACAGTATGTTCTAAAAGAAAAAAAATAAATAAAAAGAAGAAAAGGAGCAGTTGTTTATTATACACAGTGATTTAGCAACCCAATTATGAACTTCCTGAAAACATCAAACTTTTAACATCCATTCAGTCTGTCCAAATCTAAATTTTAATAAATCCACAGAGCAAATGGAAGGATTGAAAACTCATGTTTTAGGATTCTGCACTGCGCTCCAATGTTTGTAGGGAAGACTGCAATATGCTAATGAATAATAACAATTTGGAACATTTGCTGACATTTCCACATGCTTAACCCTTTTGTGCCTTCCTCAACATCCCTTTAAAAAGGTTCTAAACTTTCGGAGGGTGGGAGGGATCGGCGGTCCCTGTAATTGGCTGTTACAGTGATCAGATGATTGGGAGTCAGTCCCACCGGCTTCCGACCTTTAGTTGGGGTCAAGAGCGGTCTTTGAGAGCTCGGTCTTTGCGCTGGGGGAGCACAGGGAGAGGGCCCTTAACACATAAACATTGGTCAACCAGTGACGCATATGCTCAGCATGTGGGTGCTAAAGCCCACATATTTGTTAAGCTTTAGCAAGTAGGGAGAAAGTCTTGTGCTCATCATCCATGTGCAAAAGATGAACAGACACATTCATTCAGCAGGCATGACAGGCCTTGGAGTTAAATGAATAAATGTTCATATTTGACTGGAGTGCACTTTTACCATACTGCCCATTTGCCATGAAACATCTTAATTTATTCAGAAAAAAAAAATACATTTGAAACTATAAACATCTCGGTGAAACCATCATGAAATGTTGCATAGATATATTCTGTTATGAAGGCTTTTTTCCCACATTCTTACACACAGCAGCAGAAGATTAAATATAGGCTCAATTCTTTCTGCTCACTGAAACAATCTTGTAACCATCTGGGTTTCCAAAGGCATAAAAGAATCTAGTTACATTTTTTTCCAACCCCTTTTGATTTGGCTGTTCATAGCAGAGCCATCCTTGAGTGATGTCAAAAATAGCTTTTGAAAATAAATGGCGAGCCTACAAGTGAATTCAGATATATTCGTGTTGGACTTTCCACTGCAGATTTCAGCAACAACTTGAAACGGCTGCTTGATTTAAATGTATCTCAGGCATCACATTGTGATACCAGCAGCCTGTTAAGTCGGTGGAAAAGGAAACTCTCTCAGGCGAAGTCTACAAATAAAGCCTTCATCAAGCAACAGCAGGGTGTTTAACTCATGGGAAGCCAGGATGGTGCTCATTCAAGGAGGCCCTTATTGTTTCTAGATAGGATGGAGATTAATCTACTATAAATATATAATGTAGACAAACATTAGGGGCCATTTAGATATATGTATGTGTATAGGGGTGCCTTTTTTTTGTAGTGTTGAGCAGGAGGTGCGTTGTCATGTGTCAAGGTACATTTCTCTTGTGGTTTTGCATTGATTGTTGATGTGAAATTCCAATGCGTTTTTTTGAATGTAGCATTTGGAGTGGATAGAGTTAACAGCCATTGACACAGACTTGTTAACACCTGCTGCCAACATATGAAATGATGCATTAAATGCTTTTTGATACCATCACGATGGACTTTTAGGGGCCACCCAATGCACTTAAATGCAGAAAAAAGGACATGTCAAATTTAAAAAAATGCAGTACACTATAGCACAGAGATAGAAACAGACACCATTTTTATTATGAGGAAGCTGGACGCGTGTTTAGGTATTTTGCAATTTGTGCATTAAAATACAGCCGTGTAATTTGCTCTTAAAAAGTGTATGCTACTCTAAATATTTATTTTCATACCTTCTATCATTCTCTTGTACTTCTTCCATCCGAAGTACCTGGTTAATTCTGCCAGTCACCTTTCTTTGCGTTCTAAACTGACCACACAAAGCACAGAATCTGCTCATCTGTTCTAGCGTGGTCAGTTTTCATCCATTCAGAGGTATGGGACACTGTGCAGACACACAGCATGCCTGTATTGGGTAGTTTGTTCAGCCACCACACCAATCACAGCCTGCCTCTGGCACACACCCCCCTCCCAATCACAGCCTGTCTCAAACACGCCCCCTGCTCAAGCACAGCCTGCATTCGACTGTCTCAGGCTAAACAAACTATGAAATACAGGCACACTGTGTGTCCTGTAACCCCACTCCCCACTATCATAAATTAAGTCATAGAACAGAAATTTTTAATATTATAAAAAAGGAAAGAAAGATTATTCTAAAATTAACTTAAACATTTATGTACCTCCATAGTAATAACTATGTTAGAAAGTGTCTTTAACATTTCATGTTCACAACTACTTTAAAGCTCCTGTGTCGTCTGTTGCAGATGAGACTTCATTAAGGACTTGAATTACTATTAGGGATAAGCTTTGGGTTCCTCAGTATTAATAAAGTTCACAAATTAACTTTTGACTGAAAACATTTGCTGGATCACCACCAGAAATATGTTCAACCTATATTACAGTATATAGTCTTTGGTCAGCCAAGTCACGAGTCAATAATTTAAAAAGGTACTGATTACCTAGCCCCCTCTCCCACCACACCACTGCTAAAAGGTCCATATCTGGACCATTTGGAAGCTGTATATGGTCCTTTTAGCAGTGGTGTGATGATTTAATTGACATTTCTATTACATTACACTACAAGCCTATGAGACAATGGAGATCATCCAGGGTGTAGAGGCCACCTGCTTCAGAACAAGGTTGTTACATCAACATTATTACTTTAATATTGTAATATTAAAAATTATAACTTTACAGGTCTATGGCTACTTTACTAAACCAACAACCATATGGTCAATATATGCAAGAACTCTTAAGAAGAGCTGACAATAAGGTGTAGGAAGAGATACTTTAATTTTTATTTTCTATTTATTTATTTATTTAGTTAGTTATTTAGTTAGTTATTTGGCATTGGTATAGGCCCCCATCACAATACTCTGCTTCCTATGTCTTTGATGATAGTTTTCTTATCAGCTCTATGTATGGCCAGAATTGAATAGCAAGACCCCCCCCCCCCCCCATAGATTTCAATAGAGTTCACATGCAAACTTTGGGAATTTCAAGCAAGAATCATGAAATTGTTTGCAAATGAAACCAATGCAGATTATATCATAGCACCATATTGCATTAGGTCACAATCCCTGGGTATTGGAATGTAATAAAAAGACAAACTTAGAGCAGCAAGAGGGAAGACCCCTTCATCCGCTGGCAAACTATAGTAGAGTAAAGTCCTTTCTCTGGGTTTGGGTGTCCGTCTGTTTTTAACTGTACTCTGGATAATCATGTGGGCAGTAAGAAATATCTATCCACTGTAATAACAGGTGATAAGTAGTTCATTTAACTGGCAGATTTTCTTCAAGGGTTGTAGAGAATCATTGGACTTTAAAGATCTTTGAAAAGAATAGTCCTAGGGGAATTCCAATCATTTCAGTGTACTTAAAAAAAAAATCTTTCTGATGTGCCCGTGCATGAGCCAGTTATCAACAAATTAGGACGTTTTCAACTTAATCTACTTTTAAATGGTCCAGTATAGGGGCAAAACATTTTACTGGCCAATCAATGATCATTAGGAAGCTGAATAACCTCATATTGTACAGCACAAGATTACTGTTCATCTTCTTCATTTGTACACTGCATGGTCAACATAATCTTCTTATTGTGCTGGCTCCAAGGATCCAATCCTGGTAAATGTTTAGGCTGCTAGATATTAAAAGTGCTTACATATTTATTCAACCAGTTAATTCAATTTGCAACTGTGTAAAATGAAAACTTGGGCAAATCAAACTGAACATATAATGGAGAAAAAAAAAAAAAGATATCAGCAGGAATTAATTTCAGTGAAAGGCACATGTCAAAATGACTGTGAATTGGGATTTATATGGTGATGAATTTATACGTAAAACTTAACCTCTTGAGCACCCTCTGTTGGTCTTTTCATGGATGCCTCATGATCAAAAAAGTCTTTGTTTAGACTTGTTTGTTGTCTGAAGTGAGATCCAGGATCGAATCACTCTTCAGACAGCTTTAGATAGGTAGTGAGGAGGCATTGCCTGTTTCAGCCCCCTAATTATCAGACAACCATGCACATCTGTGAGTAGTTGCAGCTTGCGCCATTCATTTAAATGGGTCGCACTCAACAGGTGGAACAGGGGTATAAATCCTGCTGTGGCCTCAGTTTTTTGGTGTTTTTTTTTTTTTTTTTTTTTTTTTTTTTTTTAGAGAGAAAGGGTAAATCTGGGACCAGGCTGTGTGCTTTTCCAGTTTCATTTTTTTGGTAATTTAAAATTTAATGGGAATTCCCATATTGCACAAGATACAAGCAAGAGTATATACAGGTTACGCATAGTTAAAGGGCATGTAAACCCTAACCATTATTTTTCTTTTTTGTATTTTCTTAGTCTGTTGAATACACTATTAAAATATTTTTTTTAACGGTTTGATAAGTGCAAAAATATACTTTTGATCCTTGTAGAAATCTTGTTAACTTCATATGTACTCGCTCTGTGCTGCACTATTATTTAGTTGAACTGTTCCCAGCTATCTCTGGAGTCTGTAGTCCTGTTTAGGGTGAAAACACTGCTTCTTCATTGGCACAGTGTGGTGAGCGAGCATTGTCTCCTTAGAACAGAATTTACATTATTTGCAGGACAAACAGGTGCAAATAAAGGAAAGAAAAAGCCTTAGAAAATATGGACTGGTAGTCTGCAATATATTGAATTTTTGTTTTTTTTTTTTTTTTTTTTTTTGTTCAGATATTCTTAAAAGGATAACTCCACTTTTATGGGGGAAAAAATAGCAAATAAAGCAAAAACAATATAACGTATACAATTGCGACACAAATCATATTGTCATTGAATGATATTAAAAATGACCTTTCCTTTTTAATCTACAGCCGCTGTAATTTTCTGAAAATGCAATGCAATATGGCTACCTGGAGGTGCTCTGTACACAGAATGTATAATGACCACACCCCAGAAGCATAATTTCCTGCTTGTGTGATTGGCTCACCAATTTTCCCAGAAGTCTGCACTAAGATACAAGTCAGATTTCTGGCATCTCTTGCAACAAAAATTTCATTTTTGGTGAGATACTCCCAATTGGAACACGTCTAAAGGGATGCAGGCCCAGCAGCTTCCCTCAGAGCCCTGCAGCTGAAACAGCTGATAGATAATTATGAAACCACTCCCATTAGACCCACTCAGCACAGAGGTACAAAGAAACAAACAATATTTCTCCAGAATAACAAAAGGTAGGAATCTGCAACAAAAATTGTAATAATCCTTGCAATGTACAGAGATTACCTAGGGGGGAATGTTTTTTTTCTCAACAAAAGTGGAGATACACTTTAAGTCCCCGTTCACATAGAGGTCGCCTCACAGGTCGCCTCCCATAGGGAAGCTGCGGACCCGTTCTAATAGGAGCGACACAAGTCGCTCCGACTTAGAAAAAGGGTCCGGAGCTTCTTTGGGGCGACCAGGAGGCGACCGCCATAGACTTCAATGTTATGAAGTCTGTGGCGGCCGCTCCGAGGTCGCGGCGCGCTGCTCGCACCGCGATCTCGGAGGTCGCCACCCGAAGTCGGATCGCCCCTATGTGAACGGGGGCTAAGAGTTGACCATTGAAGAAGCTTTAAAGCCCAGCTGCAGGAAACCTATAAACTTCTCCTTGGGGTAGGTTTGTGCCCACGCTGCAAGGGTTAAGTACTTGTGTATATCTATGGGAGAACTTATCTTACCAGATACTCCACTCCTCAGGCAGACGGCACTCACCTCTGCTCCTGCAGTTGACTTTTCCTCAGCATCTTCACTCCAATGCAGACCTACTGTATGGTCCCTGCATCAGTATTGCAGAGAAGATTGCAGGAGTGGAGAGTCAGGTAAGCAAAAGTTATTTACCAAGCTGCTCTGTATTCATTAACCACTTTAGCTCCAGAAGGTTTACCCCCCTTTATGACCAGGCCATTTTTTTTGTGATACGGCACGGCGTTACTTTAACTGACAATTGCACAGTCGTGTGATGCTATACCCAAACAAAATGGTTGTTCTTTTTTTCCCACAGCTAGAGCTTTCTTTTGGTGATATTTGATCAGTTCTGCAGTTTTTATTTTTTGCGCTATAAACAAAAAAAAAGAAAAGCGACAATTTTGAAAAACAAGAAAACTATATTTTTTACATTCTAGTATAAAACATACCCAATAAATGTCAAACATCTAATTTCTTCATCAGTTTAGGCCAATATGTATTCTGCTTCATATTTTTGGTTAAAAAAAATCCCAATAAGCGTATATTGATTGGTTTGCACAAAAGTTATAGCGTCTACAAACTATGGGATATTTTTATTTATTTATTTATTTTTTACTAGTAATTGCGGGAATCAGGGATTTAATGCGGGACTACAATACTGCAGCGGACAAATTGGACACCTAACTGACACTTTCTGGTGACCAATGACAGGAATACAGTGATCAGTGCTAAAAAATTTGCACTGTCACTATGCTAATGATACTGACAGGGAACAGGTTAACATTGGGGGCAATAAAAGGGTTATATTTGTTCCTATGGGGTGCTTACTAACTGTGGGAGGGGGTTCTTTGACCTGGAAGGAAGGTAAAGATTTGTGTTCCTGCTTAGCAGAAACACAGGATCAGTACATTCCCCTTTCACAGAATGGCAGTCTGCCTTGTTTACATAGGCAGACCATCATTCTGCCTGTCTCCCAAGCAATCGGCAGGCATTGCGTCTACCGAAACCACTGATTGGCTCCCGCTTTGTCCGATGACAGCTGGAGTGGGTCCTAGATCACATACTAGGTACGTGATCTGGCACAAAGTGGCTGCCCTGCCGCAGTATATGTGCATGGGGCAATCCACAAGCGGTTAATACAACCTTCAATCTATCTTTTAATGCTGACAGTGTAAGTACCTTATTTTGTTACATTATCAACCTAATGCAGTCCCTGTATTGCAAATCTTAGACTGGGGGAGAGAGAAGCAGTACAAAGAGTCATTTAATTGTGCTGCAGTGCAAGAAGTATGTTGAAAAGGAGGAGAGAGCAAAGTGACAGAGAGATGAGCTCATCAATCTACTGCTGGAGGTGGGAAAGAGAACCATAAGTGTTATTAATCTACAAAAGAGAAAATCAAGCCTCCTTCCTGCCATAAAAGGCTGAGTGGTGTGTCAGAACTGTGTAAATCTCAGAGGTGTATGAAGATACAAATTCACTGGAAGGTTACACAGCACCTATATATGTATTTAAGGTGGTTGTAGAGGCAGAAAGTTTTTTAAGCATTAAGATAAAAAAACTTTCTGTGTGCAGCTGCCCCCCCCCCTCAGCCCCCCTAATACTTACCTGAGCCAATCTATATCCAGCGATGTTGCAGGAGAGACTCGGCTGCCTGGGACTCTCCCTCCTCATTTGCTGAGACAGCAACGGAGAGCCATTGCCTCCCGCTGCTGTCAAAGTTAGTGAGCCAATGAGGGGAGAGAGGGGGCGGACCTAGACACAGCTCCATGTCTGATTGGACACATGGAGCTGCAGCTCGGGTGCCCCCAAAGCAAGCTGCTTACTGCAGTTGGCGCTGATTAGGAGGGAGAGCCGGTGTGGCACCCAAGAAGAGGAGGATCTGGGCTGCTCTGTGCAATCCACTGCACAGAGCAGGTAAGTTTAACATTGTTATTTTTAAACAAAAAAAAAAACAAGAGACTTTAGTATCAATTTAATCTGTGTGTTTAGCAGTTTACCTGGATTTCAGCTTTAGAGGGAATTCCTTTTAGTTAGTATGGGCACTGCACTTTGTACTTATACAAGCTCTGGCTGGCACTATTTACTGAAGGCCAGATGATTCAGCATTTGGATAGATTGTATTGTAATGTCATTTTTTGCTCTATCTGGTTGATTTAAAATAATAGTCATTACCAAAGACATAAAAAAGAAGACTAGGATTATGAAATAAAAAGTATTTCAGCTGTATATTGCACAACGTCAAATGCAAGAAAGAGCCATGAAGCAACAGAAAGTTCTTTAGTGCGACGTACAAAGCAAACATTGATCCATACCTGTGCTGGGGTAGATGAGTGCCTATGATGTAACAGATGATGAAATCATTGACTAGACCTTGCAAATTTAACACGGTCATTGCCAGAAAGATCAACTCTTTCCACAACAAAATACATAAATGTGGAAAAATAAATCAAATTTAATTAGACCAACAGTTAAAGTGGTTGTATCCTCCAGAAAAAAAAAGTACATACATAGCTCATTATGAAATACTTACCTTAGAACAAAGCCCCGACATGGTCATCTGGAGAACGCTGAGAGCGTTGTCATGTTCCCTCTGCGTTTCCGGGTTCGGCGGCTCCGGTGCTGCGAGTGGCCGAAACCGTGGGAATTTTACTTTCCGGCAAGGCCCGGCAAGGAGCTCTGAAGGTCCGCCAGACCTTCAGAGCACATGCGCCGCTGATGTCAGCGGCTGCATGCAGGTTGAATCTCTCCTAAACTGTGCAGGTTTAGGAGATATTAATTGTACCTTCAGGTAAGCCTTATTATAGGCTTACCTGTAGGTAAAAGTCAAATAAAGAAGTATACTACCGCTTTAAAGTTGCCAGTCAGAAGAACATTAATTCTGCTTATTCCAAACCAGATTAAGCATATTAAATGCAGCACTAAAAAGATTCAACTACTATAATAAATATTAATAATAATGACTTAAATGGCCATAAATATCACTCAAACTCATTCAGTGGCAATGAAGGTAGATTAATTCCCTGCAACAAATGAAAGTTAGACAGACCATGCAATTAACTTTAAAGTGCATCTCCATATTTTGTGCAAAAAAAAAAAAAAAAAAACTCTTATCTAGTTCAGCTACATACATTATAGGAACGATTTGCTAAAAGAGGATATGCTGTTCACTGTTCAAGTGAATGAGGTGAAGCTGTACTGACTTCAATCATCCAATCATGTACAAGTAAACTTTTTGTTTCTTTTCACATGACTGGGTATCCTTTACAAAGTCAATTTGCACTTAGCTTTGCTTCATTCAATAAGTCAAGTAAAAATTCAACTTTCAAAGTGAACATGATCAACTCCTTAAGTAAATCAACTCCAATATAGGGAATGCTAGCACGCTTCATTGTAAAGTTTTATCTGATGTTTTTTTTTTTTTTTGCTTAAACAGACATATGCAGATTGAAAGTGTGGAATTTCATATTACTGAGAACATTGTTGCATTTCTGTTTGGGAGAGGACAGCGGGGAGCTTACAGTGGATGTTTGAGAATGCCTTTCCTACATTACAAACAAGTAAGCTAAAGTGGTTGCGGAAGTGACCCAATTAATCACCCATTTCTTTTTATCATGACCATCCTATGTTCACAAACAATGCTCAATCAGTCTTCCACCTCCAGAGCCAGCAACTCCAATCATTAGGCCCCAGAACAGTGCTGCCAACCTTTTTTTTTTACTTGCCCCAGTGTACAGAGCAGTAGGGCCAGTCACAAGAAAGTTTTAAGCCTATACACACTATTTTTTTTTTTTGTTTAAGCCAGTGGGTTGAACGAAAAAAAGCCTGACAGCTCAGGTCGCAGCCACTGTACTAAAAATCCAATGTTAGTACAGCAACCTCCCCTGCTAAACCATTGTGTTCCCCTCCCCCAGCAGAACAGTCTGGTCAGCCATTGGCTGAGAGCGCTGATCGGGAGCCGTTCGGCAGACCTTTTTCGATCAACTGCAAAACACACAGGCCAAATGTCGACCGGTTTCTATTAAACAGGCCGATGCCGGCCAACATTTGGCCCGTATGTACTAGGCTTCAGGCCATCATATATATATCTATATGGGAGATAAGATTTACACCTTGCCTCATGGTTGGAAAACTCTGTAGGCCAGCTAAGTTCCCTTAATTGGTTCTAAGCGCAATGATGATCTGCAAAGCACTGTAGTCTTTAGCAAAAAGGATTTATCTCCTACTGGTCTGAGTACGTTTCTATGGGTTACTGAATCTTGTACGATTACTCTACTTTGCAATGTTAATGTGCATGCTCTGCATTTTTATGGATCATTTCAAGAACAAAAATGTTCTCTAATGAACAAGGTAAATGGAAACTCCATGCAATATGCATTCAGCCGAACCCAGTTTGGAAGTAGAAATAGAACAGACATTCATTAACCACAAATCGCTAGTCTTTACAAACATTAGACATTTCTTTTGGGTTAGGTTTATTCCTGTATAAAACACAAGTATTTACACAAAGAAAAGAAAAATAACTTATTCATCTACCTACGGAAATTAGCTATTGACAAAAAATAGATGAAAGCATATGAAGCCAACAAGCTAAGGAATCTCTTTGGTTCTGCAAGCATTTTGACACCTTAAAGTGGTTCTAAAGCCTAAAGCGTTTTTAGGCTTTAGGCTTTAGTCCCCCTTATACTTACCTAAGCCCATTTGTGATCCAGTGCTGTGCATGAGAGCAGTGGCTCTCTCTGCTCTCTCCATTCTCACTGGACAGCTTGTCAGTCAAATCCTGTGATGAGGGAGTCGGGGGGACACCTTATCTGTAGCAATAGACACAGACAGGGTGGAGAGAGCCCACAGGAGTGCCCAATAGAAAGAGCCTTTCTATGGGGGCACTCACAGAAAAGGAGGAACCAGGAGCACCAGTGGGGGACCTGAGAAGAGGAGGATCAGGGCAGTTATTTGCAAAAACCATAGCACAAAATATGTAAGTACAACATGTTTGTTATTTTATTTAAAAAAAAAAAAATAATATTTTTATCACTTGAAGCTCAGTCATACTTTTATGTTCCTGTGCATTCCATTAACGTGTGTTGTGTCAAGCTCTGACATATGTTGTTTGAATACAACTCCTTTTGAATGGGCTGAATTGTATGGTATGCTGAAATGCATGGGCGTCAGAGCTGTGTTGCATAAATGCATTGGGTTCCATTTAAAAAGAAAGGCCCTGCAACATTCAAATACATGGAATGTTCGTTACTTTGTGCTGTGATAACGTGCGTGTTTCCACAAAAAAGCCTTGAAAACGTGCGTGTTACCACAAAAAAGCCTTGAAGTCCTAACAGTTCAGGTGCAGTCTGATTATCAAAGAGGATTGTTTTTTTGTTTGGTTTGCATATTTAGGTCTGAAGCTTATATCCAGTTTACAACCAAACATAAAATTCAAAAAGTAATGTTTTTTATATATGCACACAAGGGAAGGTAGTTGAATTTTGCGTTTCAGGCACCACTGTCTAAAAGATCTTCCATGAACATGCATGATTGGTTTGGCCTAAAATACACATACAATTACTGTATTTGCTTACTGAGAAGGGAGGAGCTATCAGGTGTTCCTAGATGTGATAATCTCAGTGAGGGGAAAAAAAATAGTAATCTTAAAGAGTAACTCTACTTTTGTTAAGAGGAAAACCTTCCCCTCTGGGTCATCAATGTTCATTGCCCAGATTTTAACAAAGGTTGTTGTAGATTCCTACCTTTTGTGATTCTGGAGGAATAGCTGTTCGTTTGTCTGTGTCCATGTGCAAAATAAATCTGTATGAGAGTCTGTATCAGCTGCTACATCTGCAGGGCTCTAATGAGGCAAGCTGCAGGACCTGCAGCCATCCCTTTAGATGGGATTTGCCTTTGAGGGTATCACACCCACTAGTATCACTACCCAGTAATACTCAAAGAGAAGATTGTCCTCTGAACATTAAGGGCTGAGCATTTTGGAGTATCCCATGCCCTAACCCTTTCTTCTGCTAAAGTTCTTTAACATCTTTATGACCGACCGCCGCAGATGTACAGGCAGCCGCTCCTGTGCAAACCGCCGTAACTGTATGTCGGTCGCGAGCAGGAGGGTAGGGGGCGAGTGCACGCCGCTAGCAGCACGCTCCCACCCCCGCTCATCAGCCGGGAAACCGATACAGCGGGCAGGCGGCTCCAATTGCTGCCTGACACCCGCGATCGTTCCCCGCTAAGAGAAAAGAACGGTCAGCTGTTGTAAACACAGCTGACCGTTCTTCTCCCTGAGCCCTTGTGATCCTTCTATATAGGATCACAGGTTCCTATGGTCATTTCAAAAGCGACGCCCCCCCCCCCACAGTTAGAATCACTCCCCTAGGCTCACATTTAACCCCTTGATAACCCACAATGTTAACCCCTTTCCTGCCAGTCTCATTATTACAGTAACAGTGCATATTTTTAGCACAGATTACTGTCGTAATGTCACTGGTCCCCCCAAAAGTGTCAAAAATGTCAGTCAGGGGTCCGATCTGTCCGCCGCAATCTCGCAAAAAAAAAAAAAAAAAAAAAAAAAAAAAAATCGCAGATCACCGCCATTACTAGTAAAAAAAAAAAAAAAAAAGAACAATAAAAATGACATAAATCTTTTACCATAGTCAGTAGACACAATACTTTTTGTGCAAACCAATCAAAATAAACTTATTGCAATTTTTTTTTACCAGAAATATGTAGCAGAAAACAAATTGGCCTAAAATGTTAAACAATTTTTATTTTTATTTATTTATTTATTTATTTTGGGAATGTTATATAGCAGAATGTTAAAAATATATATATTTTTTTTCAGAATTGTTTTAAAAAACATTTTTTTGTGTATAGCGCAAAAAATAAAAATCGCACAGGTGATCAAATACCAACAAAAGAAAGGTCTATTTGTGGAAAAAAAAGACGTAAATTTTGTTTGGGTACAGCGTCGCACGACCGCGCAATTGTCAGTTAAAATCATGCAGTGCCAAGTTGAAAAAAGTGGCCTGTCATTAAGGGGGCAAATCCTTCCGTTCTTAAAGTGGTTAAACAATAAACTACAAAAAGACATCCCCTAGACGAATTAATTGGAGCCAGAGTATATGGACTAATGATTGGGTGACTGGCAGCCTCTATACCATTAGGAATAATCCAGCTGTCCTAGCGGTCCCTATGGGGGAAGCGCTACAGTTACAGTGGAGTGAGTTGTCACCCCGGGACACAAACATTGTTACTGACGGGATTCTAAGGTGAACATACAGGGTAAAAGAACTGTGAAAAAGAAAAAAACTAATACAGCCATCACATCTAAAGACCAGCATTTCAATTTACCGTCAATATATTCAATTCTTGATCTTAGATTTAGATACGCTTAAATGAATCAATAAGCCTGTGCAGATCTCATTTGCATCGATGAAAGTTCCTGTTTCATTTTGCCTTATTAATCAACGTTCATTGTGTCAGCTAGTGACATAACTATTCATCATTTTTTTTTTTTTTTAATTACCCATTGTACAAGTTTAAAGTAAAATACCTGCAGCATGGATAATTGTAACTGTATCACACAAGTAATATCAGAAGGCATTATACACCAATTCCTATTCAGATAAAATGAAAAAAAAAAAAAAACACGGAATTTAGCAGATAGATAAAGCTTTTCTGAGCAAACCATTTATTCACACTTGTATGACACACTTGTTTATGTCTAAGCATTTCTGATTCATTTATCCCACTTGCATGACAAGAAGAGTAATAAAAATGTTTTCTATTAGAGAGTAAAGCCTCGTACACACGCACCGATTATCGGCCGACCCATCGTCCGACTTTTGTCCAGTGTTGTTGTGTTGGTTGAAATGTGCTCTAGACTGCACACGAATTTTCTCGGCCAAGAAAAATCTACTTCAGAAGTGATGTCATGTGATGGTTTAATTTCCGTGTGTTTTTTCTTCTCTGAGCATGCCCAATCTTGCTCATCAGATTTTTGTCTGCCGAAATCTGTACTGACTGACGGAAAATCGGCCATTGTGTTGACGGGCAACAAAAATGTTATAGCCTGCACACCAGATTTTTTTCGGCCGAAAAGTCGGAGTCGGTTGTAGTAAGCATCATACTAACAAGCCGAAAATCGGCCGATCGGATTCACGGCCAATAATCGATGCGTGTGTACGGGGCATTAATCTCTATTTACTCAGGTAAAGGGCTGCTATATGTTCCTACTTCTTCATTACCTTCTATTGTAGATTCAAAAGTTGCATGAAAACAGCTTTAGAAAAATGGAAGATCTAGCCCAGATACTTTTTAAGTTCTATGAGAACCAATGGTAGGAGCTGTCCTAAAATTTGGCCCAGCCAAGCCCACCGATTTTAGATTTGGGCTCAGGCTGCACTCAACCCTTGACAGTGCTGCAGAAGATATAATAGGACTGCAGCCAATACGTTTTAATAAATTGTTAAAAATGTATCTCGCGAACCACTTCACCCACCAAAATTCTTGTAACTCTGTTGCTCTTTGTGATTCAACAAATGTATTTCTGCAATTTTTATGCTTCCCGTATCAGCTGCATAATCACTGGATTGAGAAAGAGCGTCCTCGTGCTACTAAGGTCTTTCCTGAACTCTCTCACTCCTGTAACTACCTGCTTAAAAAATTGTTTTTAGCTCAGAAATGCCTGAAAACATGTTACATTGTCAGTCTCACCAAACCTACTATTCCAACCAGGTTCTTGTAGATAACATCTACGTGAAACTGGAACAACCATCTCTGAAAGGGGGTGAGGACCTTAGACACCAAGGGGGAGATTTTCTAAAACAAGAGCATTCAGAATCTGGTGGAGCTGTGCATGGAAGCCAATCAGCTTCTTAATTCAACTTGTTCAATTAACCAATTCTGGACTGGAAGATTCTCCCCGTTAATGACCAGGCCATATTTTGCGATTCGGCTCTGCGTTACTTTAATGGACAATTGCGTGGTCGTGCGATGCTGTACCCAAATAAAATTGATGTCCTTTTTTTCCCACAAATAGAGCTTTCTTTTGGTGGTATTTGATCACCTGTGCGATTTTTATTTTTTGCGCTATAAACAAAAAAATAGCTACAATTCTGAAAAAAAACAATATTTTTCACTTTCTGCTATATAACATTACCCCCCAAAAAATATGTAAAAATCAAATTTTTTTAACATTTTAGGCCAATTTGTTTTCTTCTACATACATATATTTAGAAAAAAAAAAAAAAACACAACAACAATAAGCATACTTTGATTTTTTTTATCGCGTCTACTAACTAGGGAAAAGATTTGTCATTATTGTTTTTTTTTTTTGTCTTTTTTTACTAGTAATGGCGGCGATCTGCAATTTTTAGCAGCACTGTGACTTTGCGGTGAACAGATCTGACCCCTAACTGACATTTTTGACACTTTTGGGGGAACCAGTGACATTACTACAGTAATCAGTGTTAAAAAAATGCACTGTTACTGTAATAATGACACTGGCAGGGAAGGGGTTAACAGTGTGGGTGATTAAGGGGTTAAATGTGTTCCTAGGGGCGTGTTTAAAAATGTATGGGGGCGGGGCTTGTGGAATTACCATAGAGACATGCGTTCCTATATAGAAGGATCACAGGCGCTCTGTGATCATTCCAGGGAGAAGAATGGTCAGCGGTGTTTACAATAGCTGACCGTTCTTCTCTCTCAGTGGGGAACGATCGCGGGTGCCAGGTGGCAATCGGAGCCGCCTGCCCCATGCATCGGAGTCCCCACTGCCGAGGGGGGGAGGGAGCGCGCTGCCACCTAGCTGCAGGTGCGCTAAAGACGTAGACCTACGTTGTTTCGCACAGGAGGGTTGCCCTGCCGCAGTAAATCAGTCCGGAAGTGGTTAGGATTTGACAATAAAACCCAGAAGCTATTTGGTTTCTATGCAGAGCTGCACATAATTTTGCACATTCCAGTTTTAGAAAATCCTCCCAATCTGTCTTCCACTTATTATGCCATTTTACCATTAGCACCTTAGCCATGTAAATCGAGGAATTACCACCTATGCAGATTTCCCTAATACAAGGATGGGATTATGTAACTAGAACAGGGGGTTCCACAACTTTCATACCTCCAATCCTGTTCCTGGACCATCAAAATCTACTCTTTCCATGGTGATTGGGTTAAGGTGTCTGTGCTACCTGTGTGCATACAAATACTGGGGGATCTTCCCAAAACTCCTTAGAATTAATCAAGTGGTTTTTAAAGGATACAAAACGTCTACTCTTTAACATTACAGAACATTCCAGATGAATGTGAATTACTACTAGCGCTTTTTGAGCTGCAATAGCCACAATCAGCTTAGTGATGAGATGCCAGCACTTACTATTTTGGCTTGTGTGTTCTTTTTTCATGAATAAACTTTACAACTTAAAAAAACAAAAAACAAACATTGGAAGTTACAATGCCATTTGACACTCAGTTTTGCAGTCACAGACAAAAGTGTTTCAAATAGTTTAAAATGCCTGAGGAAATTAACATATTCATCAACCTTCACCACGAAACATATGTACACAATTAGCAAAACATTACCATTTGTAAATAGCAAGTCACTGCAAGTCAGAGCAATAAACTCTTGCCACTCACATGGGGCCTTATATGACAGCGCTGATAAAAACTGGCTTTAGGCTTTTTTTTTTTTTTTCTTTTTAGGTTAGTTAGCAAATACTATATATTACTTGAAAAAAAAAAAAAATACGAACATTAAACAGAATGTTTTATACTAGAATCAGCACAACAAATTAAAATTACAGTAAACCCCCGTTATATCGCGGTTCAGTTTTTGCGGTCCCGGTATATTGCGTCTTTTTTTGTAATGTTATTTTACTAATTAAATCATTGATAATTAAATATTTTTGTGTTTTCCATAGCTCTTGCTCTGTCTCTCAGTGTCTTTTATGTGTTTAAATGAGTTTCTATTGTTTTAAAAGTGTGTTTAAAGACCTTAAAATGCTTTTAAAAGTACAGTGAAAAGTTATAAAAACATGTCTACAGTGTATTTAAATAGGGTATTTCTATTTCGCGGATTTTCACTTGTCGCGGGTGGGTCCGGAACGTAACCCCCGCAATGGAGGGGGGTTTACTGTACACATTTTACCCCCACATGTGAGAATTTGCCATTTGCACTGTACGAGTGGCTAGCCAAAAACAATGTTTTTGGTTTAGGAGACCACTGCAAGAATTATTTTCTAGGTGAAAAATTGAGGTATATCTAAACCCAAAATGAAACAATTTATATATTGCACCCTACCAGTCCTTAGATATCAAAGGTGCATTTTTATTTTATTTATATTTATTTTTTTAAGCTAAGTGCATTTTCTGCAAGTACAGAAAGATACCTGTTGATCCTGTCAGAAATTCAGTGCCCTTGTAACTTTCTGTTTACTCAACTGAAATCTTAGTGTCATCGGCCTTCTGGTCTATCTTCTGAAATCTACAGAACACCTCCTTCCCATGTGATGGTGGGAGGTGATTGTAGTCCAAACCAGGAGAGCAGCCTAGGGTGATAATGCTGCTCTTCAATAGGAACAGTAGAATGAAATAGCATTGTAACCCTGGGGCAGAGAATATGTTAGTGGCAGGATCACCAGGTGAAAAAAGGAAAAAAGTGGAAAAATTAAGGTAACATCAAAAGACTGGTAAGCTCCTATATAGAACATTTTTGTATTTGGGTTTAAACGTGGGCTGTGGCTATTTAAGCCTTGTAGCACGGGGTTCCACTGTTCGAATACCACTCTGAACACTATTTGCATGAAGTGTGTGTGTGTGTGTGTGTGTACCAGTTTCCTCCCACATGCCAAGAACATGCTGGTTGGCTTATTGGTCTATGTGTGTACTGTATGCGAGATAGGGATCTTAGATTGTAAACGCCTAATGGCAGAGATCGATCTGAATGCACAGTATGTAAATCTCCGAGTAAATTATAGACAAAACCTGTAATAAATAAATATGTTTTAATGGATTGTTACTAAAGTAGAAAACAATCCAAAAATGTATAATACTATATATTTTATTTATCATTGGTTCATTACACCCAAAACTTATTTTAATGTCTGGTATTTTAACCTAGATGGGATGAACGATGGTACGCTACCATCAGACTCATTAAAACAAAAAAAATATATAAAAAACAAACAAACTGCGAAACCAAACAAATAAAACAACCCTCCACAGGCAGATCGACAGAAAAAAAAATACACCTATATAAGACGACGAGATGCTACGGTCAAATGCAATAATTATTTTTGGTGTAAGCTTTGTTTACCAATCTGACAGCATGGGTGAAAAGTGCTTTTTATAACCACTTTGCTATTATATGAATAAAAGCAGCACCTGATGAATGTCAGGGCACAGAAAGTGCCAAGCATCACACGCAAATACTATAAAAATATCGGAGAAAGATATTTAACCAAGAATTTGCATGGATGTATAAATGATAAATAAAAATATAAATATTATAGGTCATAATATGTTATAAAAGGGCAGACTCATTTATAAGCAATAGAGTACGAGAATAAGTATTTATTTTAAATAATGTGCAGATGTAAGATGGTTGAACAATGATATGAAGCTGTAATAGGTTTGTACTTTTGATCACTGGTAAAAGGTATCCTGATGGGATATTCTGTAGTAATACAATTTGCACATTCTTGTTTTAATAAATTTGCACATCTGATTGAGGAAGAATGCAATCAGCTATGGCTAAGTTTAGTACTGAGCTATACAATGCTGAAGCATTAACAATAACATGACAAGATTGTTCTCCGGCAACATGTGCACAGAAATAATTGAAACCTGGCTGATTTTTTTGAAAAATATAGCATCATACGTGGCAGGCTGCCTGTAAATCATTTATTAGCGAAAGCATCTCTAACTTGTACGGACGGGGTTAAGTGAAGTCATTCCAGGTCTTTTTTTTCATGTGACATAATTTAACCTTCTTCCTGCAAACAGGTATCATGCAAAACTATTTTCCTTATGAAATATTTACCAACCTGATTCCATCATAAGTGCCATACAGAATCGGGGGCTAAAGGGGCTTTTCTATATTTAAACAACATTTTAACCCCTCTGGTACCAGATTAGAGGATACAATTAGTTGGCCTGTGCTAAATCTTGCTGAGTACATACTGCCAAACTTTTGCAAATATTGGTGTAGGTTTTATTATGACAATAACTAGACAACATGATGATCAGATTACCATGGAAGTTAGAGTACCATGTGATCAGCTGGCAGGTTGGAGTGCCATGCCATATTCAAGAAGGGTGGAATGCTATGCAATATGCAGGTGGATTAGAATTAAATGCAATAACAAGGTGGTGGTGGAAGAGATATGATAACCAGGTAGAGCGGTGAATGTGATAGTGGAGTATGTCATGAAATAGCCAGGTAAGGTGGGGTGTTGCAATAGCAAAGTAGGGTGGGAGTAAATTTAATACCCAGGTAGGATGGGGGTGAATGGGATTACCAGTTTGGGTAAAAGTTAATAGATAACGCAAGAAAATTGGAGGTTAAGATACAGGTAAGCTAATTGTATTGAGGAAACCGTATTATGTACAAAAGTATTCCAGTGTGCTGGTAAATCCCGGTTTTAAAAAATCACTATGATTCCTATCTCTAAAGAAGAAAAGTCTGTTTGCAATGAAAGAACTACTGATGGACATGCTTAAAAATAGCCGTTTCTTAGAGCTTTCTGCAAAAATTGCTGAGATCTGTATAGGACCACTGGTTAAAAAAAAAAAATTGTGCCAGGTGGTTAAATGCTTCATCATATATCATCAGATATCCTTTCTCAGTTCACTATTCAGATCACAGATCATTTATTCCACACTTGTGAAGGGTAAAAAAAAAAAAAAAAATCTCACATTTGTGGTCTTAGAATAAAAGCGGTCTTCGTTACCGAAAGAATTGACACTCAATTGTTCAGCAGGCAACTTCATTTAACAAACATATGACTGTCAATTGTAGAATTTCTTCTATGGCTACTAGCTTGCATATCCAAATTTATAAAAGGTAGTGAGGGGGAGGTGAGCAATATTGCCCTGCAGAACTGGGGGTTCAAGGTATACGTCCCACCAAGGTCTCTATCTGCTTAGAGGTTATCCATTCTCCCAGCGTTTGTGCTCATTTCGTCTGGGTTTCTACCACAATTCAAAAAACCTGCAGCTATGTGAAAATGCTTAAACCTTGAAGAGAAAATGACACACTCAGCCACGGCAGTGAATATGTTAAAAACACTGGGATTGCAGTAAGCATGCTGCTATGAAAGATTTCTCCCATCCAAGGTCCATTATGTGACAAATCCCATGCTTTAGAATGATTCTTTCATACAGAGCAGTGTCAAAAAAAAAAATCCTCTTTTGTTCAGGCAAAACAAAAACAAAGAATTAGCAGCAGTTTGCGTCTAGCTGTAAACTAAGTTAATATACAGAGCCAC
Organism: Pelophylax lessonae; assembly: GCF_965119305.1. Lineage (NCBI taxonomy): Eukaryota > Metazoa > Chordata > Amphibia > Anura > Ranidae > Pelophylax > Pelophylax lessonae. The sequence continues at coordinate 264,149,916 of NC_138773.1, read as the reverse complement.
TGAGGATCTGAATACAGGGGCTCTCCAGCAGCAGCCAACATGTTCATGTTGAAGTAATTATAACACATTTTCGTATTAGCATTTCCTAATTGCAGGAAATTAGACTCATGCTTTATTAGGACAAGCATCTCATATATAAAGAAAGAAAAAAGAAAAAAATAGAGACAAGATGTGAATATCCTTTAACACCATATAAAATAATCAAGCTTAAGTATGGAAGTTTAAGAACCAATCGGGAAAGGTTC
>NC_138773.1:264114671-264144671 GCF_965119305.1 Pelophylax lessonae | reverse complement strand
GTAATGTACAAAGCTCCCAGTTTCACTTTCTTCTACTCATGCTATTAAGCTGTCATTATTATATTACACACATGTGAAGTAAATTCCAAAACTGACATACCATATACACTGGTGCTGCTGATCATGTCTTTGCTGCTAACACAAGCTGTGTGGAATGGGATATTTCACAAGCAGGAATTCCAAAGGTTGATTTTCATTAAAGCCACTTTTCCTCTTGGCTATCAGATGTCACTGTCTTGAAACGTGGGCCCTTTCGTCAGGTATTCATTTAACCTACATGCATATAATTAAGGTGGGGGAAAGCAGCATCAACACAAGGCAGCTAAGATCACAAAATGGACTAGTTACAAAATAAAAAAAAATTAAAAAATGCATCACAGAGGTTCTGCGCTTCCTACTGAAAACAACACGCATGTCACTAATAACAAGACTTTATTAAATTAGGTATCCCTCTACAATATGCCCCACCAGGCTAAACCCCCCCCCCCTCTCTTCCTTTCAAAATGCTGATGGGCATATTTCCCAAATATAGATCCCAAGATGCTTATAGATCCCACCAATAAACTTTCTTTCACAGTGATCCACTCTACTGAACTTATGTAAAAGTCTCGCCACACCCTGCTCTTTTTTTTTTTTTGCAGTTTCCTAAATAATCCATACAATTAAACAGCCTTTGCAACCTAACAAGCCCCCCTACCAGGACTGAGCTGGACTATTGCTAACTCATGCTGCAAAGCTGAAGCCAAGCAAGACACAGACAAGAGCCAAGCTGATGACCACCGCTGCCTGCCTGGTATACATTGTAGATTTCCTGTAAATATTTACAAAACTCAATATTTACAGTGTCAATGAATGATCTGGGTGGCCCCCACTCTTCCCCAAGGTCCATGCAAGCACTCAAGCAGGCAGAGCTTTTCGCTGTAGCAGAAGGAGAGATTGCAAATCAGCACTTACCTGCATGTAGGACACTGGAAGGCGATAGGTTACAAGATCATCGATCTGCTGCTGTGGGAGCTGATGAATGGGGGGATCGCTGGAACTGAAAGAAGCACACTTCATGATTTAGAAACAGCTACTTCTGCACATGCTGCAATCCTACAGAGGACACTCACACTGCAATGTTCATTTTTTCTCTCTCTTTTTTTTTTTTGCAGCCACCATGCATGCAAGATTTAAAGGGAAGAGGAAAAAAATAAAAAAAAAAAAAAGCTTGAAGTTTTTTTAAAATAGTGTTTCTGGCATGAAACCCCCTCACCAGGGTCGCAATGTTGTTTTCCTTGTAGGTGGGGGTTGGACTGGTGGAAGCATCAGGCTGCTTCTGATGGATGTGCAGTGGTCACTCCCCTAGTCCCTGCCCCTCTCTCTCTCTCTCTCTCTTTCTCTCTCCCTCTCTCTCTCCTAAGCCTAGGGTATGCATGCTCTGCTAGCAGCTCTACCTTCTCTGTGTTCAGCTCACTGACAGAATGCCTAGCAAGCCAAGCACCATCTATTTCTTGCAGTCATTTCATTGTGCAAGGACAGGGGCTATCCAGATTTCTGCTTGTGATCACCATTGACTGGCAGAGAAGGAAGAAATGAGAGCAGCACAGAGGCAGACAACATGCAGCAGGGGGTGTTTACAGAATGGCTGATTGATGGATTCACTCTAACACAGTGGGATCTTCTTTTTTTCCCCTCTACTAGATCCATGAACAAGCTTTGTAGGGTACTTGCCAGTGATTTAATGCAGTACATGTGCGAGGCTGGAGCAGGTTTTTGCTGCTCTTTTGTCTGGGAAGGGGGGGGGGGGGAGGTTGGAGAGAGTGGAAGGATGAGCTGTTGATGCTGGCAGATCTTGCTTAGATCATGCATAGCACTGTTTATATAGCACAAGGGCTACAAAAACTGGACTCACTTGCAAGAGTAGTTTGGAGTTGGCCAGCAGAATGTACGGCTGTCCCAGAAGTTTTCAGACCACTCTGGTCTTTGCTGGTGATTGTGGCAGGGGTGTGAGTTGTTCAAGAATGTATGAAATTGCAAATGTAGCAAAAATATGCCATTTGTTCAAACTGTATGACTTAAATAGATTTTGTTGCTATATTAAAATAATAAAAAAAGGCCTGCATAAAAAAATGTACCTGTCCCATTGCCCATCTTTGCTCAGTTAAAGTGTCTTCTGCACCCAGAAGTGTGTTGGATGGCTGGTCACCCTCTGCATGCTTTGGATCCCTCCACTACACGGTGTCCTGTAATTATTTAGGGGCAAGCGGTTGGCACCAAAACCTGTAGAGGGGAGAAAGCCACACTAGAATTTGCGTGACACTGGAGAATCCTTAACAACCGTAATTGTTCTGCACCAGGGCAATGATCTGCAGTGTGGGTGATAGGACAGATAACTAAAATGTTTACGTAAACAATAAATATCTCTTTTTTGCACCCTTTGGGTCTCTCATTGGAAGCTTGTTATTAGATGTTCAACAAGAATGACAGAAAAACCTGTTTATCCAACCCGTAAACTTTCTGTACTCTCTGCTTCTGGACAGTTATCAGGTTGCCTTGTTCCCTACAAAGTTTTGTAGTTCTCCCACAGTGTTGTGTAGTCCTAACACACTTCCTGTCCTAAGGAGACAAGGCTGCTTAGTATGGTTGTCACCCTAGGACAGGAAATAAGATAATGGTAGGATCGCAAGGGTAAAATAAAGTGAACAAAAAAAAAAAAGGAATGCAGGCACCACACCTAAGGACTGGTTAGCAGATCTACTATACATGTTTGTTATTGGGTTTAGATTAGCTTTAAGACTTTTTTTTTTTTTTTTTTGAAGGCAAAATTGTACTTTGATAATTCATAGCAAGGCAACAGATTCACTTGATAAGTTGCTCCTCCAATGCTCCCGAACTTACACAAAGCTATCAATCCCCCTCAGCCTCAAAAGACAGTGTACTGTACAGGCTTGATGGTATGCTGCTCAGGCACCCAGCACTGCATTGAGAAGAAAGTGGAAAGAGTCACATGTTTATGGAAAAGGGAAATCACAGAGGGTGGACAGAGTTCTTGGGGCGGGGAAGGTAAGTAAGTGGTATGTCAAGCAAACTGCTTTGTCCAGAATGTGCAAATGTAGATGCACATTAAGGCTGCATTCACACCTGGGTAAAATTAAAACTCTAGCAAAAACACGCACTTCTGCCTAAGTTTCCACAATCTTGAAAAATGCACTAATATGCGTGTCGCACTTGTGTTGCCATTATTTCTTAGTGGCACCCCAAATGCAGGTAGCAGTCATGCATTTTCCAAATGAACATTTGTTGTGCGATAGGCAGCTCATTCAAGTCAATGAACTGTTGCCCCAAAAAATGCATTACAACGTGCAACGAAAAAAACACTGCGCGTCATGTAGCTCAGTTATGAATGCAGCCCAACGGGGCTAAACACTTTTAACCTAACTGACTATTGAGAGAGTGCTCTAATACATGGTGATCCAAGAAACATGCAAGGTTGACATTGGGGGTGCATTTTGTGCCTATGGAGGGGTGATCACTGCATGCGCCAGTTTGTCACTGGGAAAAACATTGGGGATCATTCCAGAAAATCCATTCCAACCAATAAAATCTTCCAATAAAAAGGCATCACCAAGTTGCATCAGGGAAAGATAGACATATGCATGTTCTCCAATCTGACAGCATGGGGGTTATTCACTATAACTGGAGGGTGCAAAATCTGGTGCAACTCTGAATGGAAACCAATCAGCTTCCCTGACAAAGGTTATTGAACAAGCTGAAGTTAGAAGCTGATTGGCTACCATGAACAGCAGCACCAGATTCTAAATGCTCTTGTTTTAATAATTCTCCCCCTTGGTGTCTAGGGCCCTCGTCCCCTTTCAGAGATGGTTGTTCCAGTTTCTTGTAGATAATTATCTACAAGAACCTGGTTGGAATAGTAGGTTTAGTGTGGTAGACTGCACCAGTTTTAGTAAATCTCCCCCTAAATGTCAGAATTAGGTGACATTTTATGCCTCTATAAACTTTTAGATAGGCAGTGATCTGGCTAAATTTGCCTTATAGCAACATTAAACCTTTTTTTTAAATTAAAATAACAAACATGTTATGCTTATCTGTTCTGTGCAATAGCTTTACACAGAGCAGCCCCGATCCTCCATTTATCTGTTCCCCCACTAGAGCTCCAGGCCCCTTCTCTTCAGCCAGTGCCCCCATGGAAAGCCATTTTCTATGGGGGCACCCGTGCATGCTCGCTCCCGAGCCGCCTAGCTATTGACACAGTCTGGGCGACTTGGCCCTGCCCCCCGGTCCCCTGCCACTGCTATCAATCTGTCCAATGAGGAGGGAGACAATGGCAAGAGAACCTGCTCTCATGCACGATGCTGAATCGGATCTAGCTCAGGTAAAAAACGCTGAGGCTTTAGAACCACTTTAAGGTGTATGTAAGTCCAATCACTAAAATATCTTACAAATTTTAACATGTTAAGGTGATTTCAAAAGTCTTTTTTTGATATATTGAGTTCTGCAGCTTTTCTTAAAATAATACCTGTTGATTAGGAATAAGCAAATCTGCCTGGGTTTGTATCAATAATATGTAAACTATTGGCCAACATCCATAATTGGCCAAAACGTGAGAGAAAAAAAAGCTGGATTTTGGAGGCCACAAAAGGAGGGATGATCACAATTATAAAAAATTAATTTTAATACAGCCATAAAGCTAAAAAGATAATATACATGAAACACAAATAAGGCAATGATAAAAATATTCCTCATAGGAATATTCCAAATACAAAAAAGTCCTTGTTTGTATAGTAGGTCTTCAAAGTTGACACGTTTCACCACAAGCTTCTTCGGGGCTTTTAGACAGACCTTACAGTACTTATATACAAGAGAATATATATATTTTTACTACAACATTTTTACAAAATGTGTATTACAATGTATTGCACACAACTACATTTAGGAGGGGGCCCACATTAACAAAAACCTGACCATCAACATGTGCCATAAAAGGTCCCTGTGGGGCAGACGCCGGGACCATACAAGCGGGAATGACATCTATATTAAGCAATAAATACTGCCTGGGTTTGGTTTGCAAACCATTTTGCAAATATTTCTTGAATTTCGCAAATTTTGTGGCCATCTCTATTAAGGTTTATGGGAGGTGAATTTTATTATTCAATTATGGCAAATTTGTAGGGCTAATAAACAAGCTGCTATCAAACAAAATACATAGGAAGCTGGGCAATGCCATGTGGGCCATGTACCAATGCCAAAAAGAACAAGTAACCCCTGCGCATAATTTTCCCAAACAGGTTGAACGAACACTGAAAATATGGATGACGTGAGCCCACCCTTTTAAAGAAAGGGGGCAGGGTCATTCATTCCTTTAAATTATTGGTTGTTGTAGCTTCGCATAGCAGGGAAAAGGCTGTGCACTGATTTATAGGTTGTTCCTTATTTTTAAAGGGGAACCTGTAGCTTTTTCACTCAAAAATTTTAGTTACGGGGATTTGGTGCTCCTGCCATGAAGGTCCTGTTAAATACACCTGTTGTGCTCCTGTGTTGTCCCCTAGATTAAATATGTTGCCAGCATGTCGACAAGCTTTTTTCAAAGTGCACAGCTCTTTATTCGTGTATGATCACAGAGAAAAGCAATGTTTCGGGACCATGCGGCAACCTTTTCTCAGGCATGAGATCGTGATATATTTATTTTGTACATGATCAGCAGACAAGAGTAGCTGCAGCACCCATTAATCACGTGGTCAATTCCAGTACGGGGTCCGAGAGGAATATTCCACATGTGTTATCACCCTGTCACATGGACTTCTGACAGAGACTCCAAGTCGCTATTTCAACATACACTATATTGTCAAAAGTATTGGGACACTTGCCTTTACACGCACATGAACTTTAATGACATCCCAGTCTTAGTCTATAGGGTTCAATATTGAGTTGGCCCTCCCTTTGCAGCTATAACAGCTTCATCTCTTCTGGGAAGGCTGTCCACAAGGTTTAGGAGTGTGTCTATGGGAATGTTTGACCATTCTTCCAGAAGCACATTTGTGAGGTCTGGCACTGATGTTGGACGAGGAGGCCTGGCTCGCAGTCTCTGCACTAATTCATCCCAAAGGTGTTGTATTGGGTTGAGGTCAGAACTCTGTGCAGGCCAGTCAAGTTCCCCAAACTCACTCATTCATGTCTTTATGGACATTGCTTTGTGCACTAGCCCAACTTATTTGGTGGAGGGGGGATTATGGTGAGGGGTTGTTTTTCAGGAGTTGGGCTTGACACCTTAGTTCCAGTGAAGGGAACTCTTAAGGCATCAGCATACCAAGACATTTTGGACAATTTCATGCTCCCAACTTTATGGGAACAATTTGGGGATGGCCTCTTCCTGTTCATCAGTGCACAAAGCAAGGTCCATAAAGACATGGATGAGTGAGTTTGGGGTGGAGGACTTTTACTGGCCTGCACAGAGTCCTGACCTTAACCTGAAAGAACACCTTTGGAATAAATTAGAGTGGAGACTGTGAGCCATGGCTTCTCATTTAATCAGTGCCTAACCTCACAAATGCACTTCTGGAAGGATGGTCAAACATTCCCGTGGACAGCCTTCCCAGAAGAGTTAAAGCTGTTATAGGTGCAAAGGGTGGGCCAACTCAAGATTGAACCCTACGGTCTAAGACTGGGATGCCGTTAAAGTTCATGTGCGTGTAAAGGCAGGCATCCCAATACTTTTGTCCATATAGTGTACATTACGTATCATGGTCCTCTGTTGTCACTATCAGTAAATCTGTCCTGAGAAATGGCATGCAGCCATCACTCGAGTAAATTTAGACAGGAAGTGTCTGCAAAAAGGCACCAGGAGATCTGCAGCGCTGTGATACAACAAAGAACCAAAAGAAGGCACAAATAGTATTTTATTACTGGAATTTTTAATAGTAGTTATTTATATTACTCACTGCTGAATCAAACACAGTGCAATCCATTTAACGTTTAAATCTACTTTAGCTCATAGACTGCAGATGTTGTTAACAGTGAGGTTAAAGGGTCTTTTCTTTTTTCTCTACAAAAGTTTGCTGATTAATTATTGTAGAAATTTAAAACGTCTCGGAAATTCTCTAAATGTGGTAATGAGTGATTCTGACACTTGTGAGCGCTCAATTTTTAGTTACCTTCTACACATCTCAGTTGTCTTAAGCGATACTCAAAAGGAGAGATTGGTATTGTTTGCCTGTTATGAGACCTTGTAGGACCACACTTTCTAACATTTAGTATGTGATTGTAGGCTTCAGGCAGACCAAAAAAATACATATTGGGTGAAGTATTGTTTCTTCACCCTTTTCAGATATTGAGACACTACAAATCCCAGCAAGCACACTGCCCAAGCTTCTCATTACTTACAAAATTGAAGGCAAACTGCTGCTCGGCGCTGTAACCCTTATTGTATCAGATCTGTAAGCACTTCAATCCAAGTAAAGCTGTAGTGCATAACTGCTAATGTTTTAAAATAATTTCTATGTCCTCTTCACTGCAGAGCTGAAGTATTGGAGACCCTGATAGTAAACATTGCTCTTTCTAAGTACATTGTGTTTCTCACTGTTCTATTCTGTTCTGTTCGTTTTAAATTGTGCTTTGTTAATAGGTCTATTATAACTGAAGTCATAACATCCATATAGTTGGAGGGAAATGCCAAGCAGATAGTGATTTTTAGAAAGTTGGCATTTTCAATGGAATGGGAAGCGGGCTGTGAGAAGTGAGATGATGCTTGTGAAGACAAAGGTCCTGTCTGGTACTTTATGGAGATAAATTAGATGAGGGCTGATAGGTCCTACTGCAGAGGGCTATACCTTACCCTCGGGTGCTACTCACATCTTGTAGCCTTAAAATTAAAACCAGAAAAAACAAAAACCTGACTGAGGCTCAACCCCATTGTATATAATAACTACACCAAGATCCATGGATAGAGGGTCTTGAAGGACAACTAGGCGCAATATTCTTACATAGAAGTTTATTATATTAACCACTTGCCAACTGCCTAACGACGATTTACGTCGGCAGTCAGCCCCTCACAGGCAATAGGTCTACGTCGCTAGCCTGTGAGGCTCTGGGGAGCGAGCGAGCGCGCGCCGCTGGAGGCACACTCCCGCTCGCTCACGGACCCCCCCCCCGCGCGTGTGCACTCATGATCGTCCGTTAGAGAGGGAGAAAGGCAGGCGGCTAAAGTAAACAAAGCCGCCTGTCATTGTCCCCTGTGTAAGAATTGAGATCACACAGTTCTACTATGTAGGACCGTTGATCTCTGTTCTTACACTAGTAGCCACATCCAATCACAGTAAGAATCACGCCCCTAGGGACACACTTAACCCCTCCCTCTCAAATAAAGTTAACTCTTTCCCTGGCAGTGTAATTTTTACAGTAACAGTGCATATGTATAGCACTGATTACTGTAGTAATGTCACTAGTAACCCCAAAAGTGTCAAAAATGTCAGTCAAGGGTCCGATCTGTCCGCCGCAATGTCGAAGTCCCGCAAAAAAAATCGCAGATCGCCGCCATTACTCGTTAAAAAAAAAAACAACAAAAATGACAAAAATCTTTCCCTTAGTTAGTAAACGCAATAACTTTTGCGCAAACCAATAAAAATACGCTTATTGTGATTTTTTTTACCAAACATAGGTAGCATAAAACAAATTGGCCTAAAATGTTAAAAAAATTAGATTTTTACATTTTTTTGGGGAATTTCATATAAAAAAATTGAAAAATATTGTTATTTTTGCAAAATTGACGCTCTTTTTTTGTTTATAGCGCATGATCAAAAAATCGCACAGGTGATCAAATACCACCAAAAGAAAGCTCTGTTTGTGGGAAGAAAATTCCGTCAAATTTGTTTAGGTACAGCGTCGCACGACTGCGCAATCGTCCTTCAAAGTCACGCAGTGCTGAATCGCAAAATAGGCCCTGGTCAGGAAGAGGGTAAAATCTTCTGGGGCTTAAGTGGTTAAAAAAAAAAAAAACAAAGGCAATACCAAAAAACCTTTGGCTGCATCAAAAGAAATTACCAAAAAGACAGACCAAAGTGTGTCTTCAGTTATGGATGATATATATATATACACTCACCGGCAACTTTATTAGGTACATCTTTCTAGTACCGGGTTGGACCCTCTTTTGCCTTCAGAACTGCCTTCATTTTTCATGGCATAGATTTAACCACTTTAATACCGGGCACTTTCCTCCCTTCCTGCCCAGGCCAATTTTCCCCTTTTAGCGCTGTTGCATTTTGAATAACAATTGCGCGGTCACGCAACACTGTACCTACACCAAATTTATGTCATTTTCCCCCCACAAATAGAGTTTTCTTTTGGTGGTATTTGATCACCTCTGGGTTTTTTCCTTTTTGCTAAACAAATAAAAAAAAGACCGAAAAGTTTGAAAAAAAAAAAAGTTTTTTTGTTTATGTTATACAATTTTGTAAATAAATAAGTTTTTTCCTGCACTGATGAGCACTGATGAGACTGCACTGACAGGCACTGATGGGGTGGCACTGATGGGGTGGCACTGATAGGCGGCACTGATAGGCACTGATATGTGGCACTGATAGGTAGCACAGATATGCAGCATTGGTGGGCACTGATAGGCGGCACTGCTAGGCACTGATAGGCGGCATTGATGGGCACTGATAGGTGGCACTGATGGGCACTGATAGGTGGCACTGATGGGCACTAATGGGCACTGATAGGCGGCACTGGTGGGCACTGATGGGCACTGATGGGCGGCACTGATTGGCACTGACGGGTGGCACTAATGGGCACTGATAGGCGGCACTGGTGGGCAATAATGGCACTGGTGGGCGACGCTGAAAGATGGCAATGATGGGCACTTGTGGGCAGCACTGATAAGGAGGGCACTGGCGGGCAGCACTGATGGGGAGGGCAATGGGGGGCTCCCTGAGCCCTGATTGCCATCCCTGGTGGCCATAGTGGGCATCCCTGGGGTCATAGATGGGCATCCCTGGGGTCATAGTGGGCATCCCTGGTGGTTCTAGTGGCATCCCCCCCCCCGAGGGTTTGCACTGGTAATCAATGATCTGGTAATCCGATCGGCGCTCCTTTACTCGTGCCTGTCAGGCACGAACTAAGGAAAGCCGATCAACGGCTGTTCCTGTTTACTATGTGACCAGCCGTGATTGGACACGGCTGATCACATGGTAAAGAGCTAGGTCAGTAGTCTCTTTACCGAGATCGGAGATGCAGGGTGTCAGGCTGACATCTCGCATCACCAATCGCCGCTCTGCACGCCCCCGGGTGGGGGGGGCGCCCAGAGCTGTATTATCCTGCCGCCGTCATATGACATCCGGTCAGGATAATACAACCATATTCCCGCTGTCAATCTGTTATAGGGCGGGCGGGAAGTGGTTAACAAGGTGTTATTCCCATAGACACACTCCTAAACCTTGTGGACAGCCTTCCCAGAAGAGTTGAAGCTGTTATATCTGCAAGGGAGGGCCAACTCAATATTGAACCCTACGGACAAAGACTGGGAGGCCATTAAAGTATATTTGTGTGTAAAGCCAGGTGTCCCAATACTTTTGGTAATATAGTGTTTATATACTGTATATGTATAGGCAAATTCCAGACTGTACAGTCCAATGTAGAGATGCTGTGGAGAGCCCACATAAACAAAAATGTAAGGATGTAAAAAAAGTTCCACTAGATATCAACACCTTTATCAGTGATATGAAGCATATATTGGCTATAAAATAGCAACATGCAAGATCTACACATATGGTGGAAAAATATTCCAGTGGATCTGTTGCATAGATTTATAAGCACTGTGTGAAGTTGAGGATGACTCATCCACTGGAAGATCCTTCCATCATATGTGTAGATCTTGCATGTTGCTATTTTATATAATATAAATATATATAATATATGCTTCACATCCTTGATAAAGGTATTGACATCTAGTGGAACTTTTTTTTACATCCTTACATTATTGTTTATGTGGGCTCTCCACATCATCTCTACATTGGACATCACAATCTGGAATTTGCATATATATATATATATATATATATATACTGTATATATCATCCACAACTGAAGACACACTTTGGTTTGTCTTTAGGAGTGTTTCTCTCAGTGCCATTGCTGGGGGTTGGATTGGCCAGCTTTTTAACTTGTAGTTTTTCTTCTGTATTGTTTTGATTTTTTAATGTAATAAAATTATATGTATAAATATTGTGTGTAGTTGTCCTTCAAGTCCCTCTATCTATGGATCTTGGTGTAGTTATATACAAAGGGGTTGAGCCTCAACCAGGTTTTTATTCTAGTTTTCATATTTATTTCATACCAACGGCTTCATCTTGTTGATTTTGAAATCACTCCAGTTGTGTTTTGTTGTGGCTATTTTTTTCCACTGGCAGGTGTTATTATTTTTTTCTCCCTCTGGAGGGTGTTTAATTATTTATTTATTTTTTTCTCCCTCTGGCGGGTGCTTATTTTTTTTCTCCCTCTGGCAGGTGTTTATCTATATTTTTTCCCCCTCTTGGGGGTGTTTATTTATTTCTTTTTTCTTTTTTCCCATTATGCCATTTTTTGTACGAGTATTATTTATATAATATTAGATAATATGAGACTATGACCTGGAGGATACATTTTGTTTTTGATTGTTGGTATTGTAGCCTTAAAATTAACCCTTCCTCTAACACTAAACCTCCCTGTAACCCTATCACTAACCATTACCCATGTAAACTTAAAGAGATACATTTTGCCCATTAAGGGCAAAGTGAAAATGGCTGTTAAAAAGCCCCAAAACTACAATTCATGAGGCCCCATACAAGAAATTTTGATGGGGTCCTTAGCAGCCCCTCTCAATTGGTACAATAGCATAATTGACCATAACATAAAGTAGGTCTAAGGCCTGCCATAGACAGATCGAAATTCAGCCTGTTTAGCAGGAACCAGAAGCATTTCTATTCCATCTAGAGGCAGGCTGGTTGTACTGAAGTCAATCTATTGATTGTCTTTAGTACAACCAGCCTATTGGGGTTTTTTGTGCTATCAATGCCAGAGGCTATAGCTGCTGACAGTGATCATTGTATTCTGATGGCTGCAAAACCTCCTGCTGTCAGAATACAATAGCACAGCGGGAGGAACTACACCATCAACATTGACTGTGTTGATGGGGGAATCAAGCAATTTTCTTTCCTGCAACCCATGGTTCTTCAAAACATGATCCTGTTCATCTAATGAAAGCTCTTCTAGAACAGAGACAGCAGGAAATCTCCCTAGTGGGGCCCCCTTTCCATTTATGGGCCCCATAGCAGCCAAGTGGGATGCTATGGCTATAGTTCCGCCACTGCTATCGACTCGCTAATACTCACCTCTCTACTGATCCCTTGCCCTCACTTCCATCACAGTGGGCAACAAAGTACGCAGTGTCAGAGCCTAGCTATTGTCATGTGAAACTCTAAAGACTGGCTACTAGACCAAAGCATTATCACATGGAAGGAGGTCACCTGCTGCCTAATACCTGAAAGCTCTGGGTATTTTGTGATGGTAGAGAAAGGAGCTGAGGGTATTGCATTAGAGGTGAGTATCAGAGGTTTTGGGGGACATTTTCACCAACTGCAATTGTTTGCCTTGGGCAAAGTGCCAGCATCTCTTTAACAGCTGTGTCAACTCAATCTAAAATCCAGGAAGCCACCCTCTCACCCTGTTACCCTAGGGAATGAACAACTTGCCCTTGATTTATTTTCTTTCATTAGAGACACAATTTCCATATAGCTGTCAGGGAGTTCGTATTTTACAGGACGGTCCCATTGTTTTCCTGCGTGTAGAATGCAGGAATTGTGTATTCTGATGTTTTGGTTTACAGTTTCTAAAAGCCTGACAACATTTACATATGGGCATTGCATAGCACTACTTATTTTGTTGTACACACTCACTGTAATTTTATGTTTTTGTGGTTTGTATGTAAATGTGACACAGTAACAGTTCACATCATCTACATGCTAAGTGTTATGCCGAGTACACACGATGAGATTATCTTCCATTTTTTTTGCATGATTATTTTATATCAAAAATGAAGATTTTACTAAAGTTATGAAAACTCTCATATGACATAAACAAAATTCAGAAGTGATGTAATGTATTGTAGTGTATTTGTATTGTATTTTCGAACAGCAACTATACTAAATAAACAAAAATTGTATAATCGGGTATCGTATGAGAAAAATTTTCACGCTTGTCCCATTCAATCATTTCAGATGAACTGTCGCGATCGGCTCCTGAAAGCGGGGTACTAATGATCTGATTATCATATGATCGCTTTGAAAGCTCCATTTTCCGTACAATTTTCTGATCGTCTGTACGGCCATTATTCTCAGTAATTGTTCCTTTTCTGCATGCCATAGGGGAAATACAAACAGGAGCCTCTAATGCAGTCCTTGGTAATGCATTAGAGCTGGTTTGAGAGAGCGTGCGCATGCTGTTCTTGGAGTCTGATGAGATTGAGAAGCCACAGGACTAGTTTTGAAGAATAACTAAAGGTGCACCTTTTTTCTGCGTTTCAGGCACAGCAGCCCATTCAAATGAAAAGGCTGCCATGCCTGAGCAAACGCGGGACGCATGGCTCGCACTAGTGTGAACCAAGCCCTAGTGAACAACAGAAATTACCTGAATGGGACCCCCCAAAAAAAGGAAAACAAAAATAAAAAAAAAAGTTTTCCATTCAGTTCTACTTCAATCTAACTGTCCCACCTGCTTTGTGCATTAGTGCAATAGTATTGCACAGAACAGACCTGATTCTCTTCTTCTTGGGTCCCCTGTGGGCCCTCCTGGCTCCTCTCCTCGCCAAATGCCCCCATAGCAAGCCGGTTGCTATGGGGGCACTCACACATGCTCGCTCCCGAGCCCAACTCTGTGTCCATAAGACATACAGAAATAGGTTGAGCCCTGCCCACTGGTCCCTCCTCACTGGATGTGATAGTTTCCCATCCAATAAGGAGTCAGAGAATTGAGAACAGGCTTGGGTATGTATTCAGGGGGAGGGGGATGCAGGGGAAGCTGCATAGTGAAAGATATTTTTACCTTCATGCATAGAGTGCATGAAGGTGAAAAACCTTCAGCCTTTACAACCATGTTCAGTATTTTATACCTTGATACACTGTGCACCATTTTTAATGCAAAAATCTTGAGTTAAATGTATATTAATAAAATAAAAAAATATATACTGTATATATTTGTACTATGATACTATTTGTGTTATATATGCTATTGACAGAGGAGACATATCCATAGGTGCATTTTGGGTCTAAAGGATGCAAGGACTGTATAATTCCAAGCACACTTTTAACCTTTTATTATATTCAGGTCCCTTCTCAAAAGGGGAGTGGACTTGATGAAGAACACTTTTTATTTTAGAAGACATTTGTACTTCTTTACTCATATAGCACCCTCTAGTGTCACTCATCCATGTCTTTATGGACCTTGTTTTGTGCACTGATCTGCATTCCTATTGGAACAGGAAGGGGCCATCCCCAAACTGTTCTCACAAAGTTGGGAGCATGAAATTGTCTAAAATGTCTTGGTATGCTGATGCCTTAAGAGTTCCCTTAATTGAAACTAAGGGGCCAAGCCCAACCCCTGAGAAACACCCCACACCATATTCCCCCTCCACCAAATGGTTTTGACCAGTGCACAAAGCAAGGTCCATAAAGACATGGATGAGCAAGTTTGGGGTGGATGAACTTGACTGGCCTGCACTCAACCCAATAGAACACCTTTGGGATGAATTAGGGCGGAGACTGTGAGCCAGACCTTCTTGTCCAAAATCAGTGCCTGACCTCACAAATGCGCTTCTGGAAGAATGGTCAAACATTCCCATAGACACACTCCTAAACCTTGTGGACAGCCTTCCCAGAAGAGTTAAAGCTGTAAAATAGATAGATAGATAGATAGATAGATAGATAGATAGATAGATAGATAGATAGATAGATAGATAGATAGATAGATAGATAGATAGATAGATAGATAGATAGATAGATAGATAGATAGATAGATAGATAGATAGATAGATAGATAGATAGATAGATAGATAGATAGATAGATAGATAGATAGATAGATAGATAGATAGATAGATAGATAGATAGATAGATAGATAGATAGATAGATAGATAGATAGATAGATAGATAGATAGATAGATAGATAGATAGATAGATAGATAGATAGATAGATAGATAGATAGATAGATAGATAGATAGATAGATAGATAGATAGATAGATAGATAGATAGATAGATAGATAGATAGATAGATAGATAGATAGATAGATAGATAGATAGATAGATAGATAGATAGATAGATAGATAGATAGATAGATAGATAGATAGATAGATAGATAGATAGATAGATAGATAGATAGATAGATAGATAGATAGATAGATAGATAGATAGATAGATAGATAGATAGATAGATAGATAGATAGATAGATAGATAGATAGATAGATAGATAGATAGATAGATAGATAGATAGATAGATAGATAGATAGATAGATAGATAGATAGATAGATAGATAGATAGATAGATAGATAGATAGATAGATAGATAGATAGATAGATAGATAGATAGATAGATAGATAGATAGATAGATAGATAGATAGATAGATAGATAGATAGATAGATAGATAGATAGATAGATAGATAGATAGATAGATAGATAGATAGATAGATAGATAGATAGATAGATAGATAGATAGATAGATAGATAGATAGATAGATAGATAGATAGATAGATAGATAGATAGATAGATAGATAGATAGATAGATAGATAGATAGATAGATAGATAGATAGATAGATAGATAGATAGATAGATAGATAGATAGATAGATAGATAGATAGATAGATAGATAGATAGATAGATAGATAGATAGATAGATAGATAGATAGATAGATAGATAGATAGATAGATAGATAGATAGATAGATAGATAGATAGATAGATAGATAGATAGATAGATAGATAGATAGATAGATAGATAGATAGATAGATAGATAGATAGATAGATAGATAGATAGATAGATAGATAGATAGATAGATAGATAGATAGATAGATAGATAGATAGATAGATAGATAGATAGATAGATAGATAGATAGATAGATAGATAGATAGATAGATAGATAGATAGATAGATAGATAGATAGATAGATAGATAGATAGATAGATAGATAGATAGATAGATAGATAGATAGATAGATAGATAGATAGATAGATAGATAGATAGATAGATAGATAGATAGATAGATAGATAGATAGATAGATAGATAGATAGATAGATAGATAGATAGATAGATAGATAGATAGATAGATAGATAGATAGATAGATAGATAGATAGATAGATAGATAGATAGATAGATAGATAGATAGATAGATAGATAGATAGATAGATAGATAGATAGATAGATAGATAGATAGATAGATAGATAGATAGATAGATAGATAGATAGATAGATAGATAGATAGATAGATAGATAGATAGATAGATAGATAGATAGATAGATAGATAGATAGATAGATAGATAGATAGATAGATAGATAGATAGATAGATAGATAGATAGATAGATAGATAGATAGATAGATAGATAGATAGATAGATAGATAGATAGATAGATAGATAGATAGATAGATAGATAGATAGATAGATAGATAGATAGATAGATAGATAGATAGATAGATAGATAGATAGATAGATAGATAGATAGATAGATAGATAGATAGATAGATAGATAGATAGATAGATAGATAGATAGATAGATAGATAGATAGATAGATAGATAGATAGATAGATAGATAGATAGATAGATAGATAGATAGATAGATAGATAGATAGATAGATAGATAGATAGATAGATAGATAGATAGATAGATAGATAGATAGATAGATAGATAGATAGATAGATAGATAGATAGATAGATAGATAGATAGATAGATAGATAGATAGATAGATAGATAGATAGATAGATAGATAGATAGATAGATAGATAGATAGATAGATAGATAGATAGATAGATAGATAGATAGATAGATAGATAGATAGATAGATAGATAGATAGATAGATAGATAGATAGATAGATAGATAGATAGATAGATAGATAGATAGATAGATAGATAGATAGATAGATAGATAGATAGATAGATAGATAGATAGATAGATAGATAGATAGATAGATAGATAGATAGAGCCAATCACAGTTAGAATCACGCCCCTAGGGACACACACAGCCCCTCCCTCCCAAATAAAGTTAACCCCTTCACTGCCAGTGTATTTTTACAGTAACAGTGCATATGTATAGCACTGATTACTGTAGAAATGTCACTGGTAACCCCAAAAGTGTCAAAAATGTCAGTCAAGGGTCCGATCTGTCCGCCGCAATGTCGCAGTACCGCACAAAAAATCGCAGATCGCCGCCATTACGCGTTAAAAAAAAAAACAACAAAAATGACAAAAATCTTTCTTTGCAAAATTGTCGCTCTTTTTTTGTTTATAGCGCGTGATCAAAAAATCGCACAGGTGATCAAATACCACCAAAAGAAAGCTCTGTTTGTGGGAAAAAAAGTACGTCAAATTCGTTTAGGTACAGCGTCGCACGACCGCGCAATTGTCCGTTAAAGTCACGCAGTGCCGAATCGCAAAATACCCCCTGGTCTTTTGGCAGGAAAATCCTCCGGGGCTTAAGTGGTTAAATAAGGACGTGTGTGTTTCAGTGCATTTTTGGTGCATTCTGAGACATTTTTGGTGCATTTTAACACATTCCAGTACAGTTCAGTGCAGAAAAAGTGCAGCACTGGAACTGACCGCACTGTTGTGAACTATGCCGTTGAAATCAATATAACCTACTATTCCTGTTAATGCAGAAAAAAAAAAATGCACTGGACTACATGTGGTGTGAAATAGCTTTAATAGCAAAAAAAAAGAATTATATATATATATATATATATATATATATATATATATATATATTTTTTTTTTTTTTTAGTGCATATTTTCATGTGTCTTTTATTCTTTCGGTCACTGTTACTTTGGTTGTTGACTGGCAAACTGGATTATAGTTATAATTTGTGATTTATGCAGTTTAACTTTATGAATTTTACATTTTTTATATTTATTCTGAGCATATCTATGTAAATATTGTGTATTTATTCTGTGCATATGTATTATTGCATGCAATTTATATCACTTGGAGGAATTGGTTTTATATACTATGATTAATATAGTTTTTTTCTAGTCAACAGCTTTTTAATTTCCATGACAAACCTTGGAGTGTGTGCTCAATGCACAAATGTGCTCAATCTATATCTGTATACGTTTATGCATTTTTAAACCTGTTGTTTAACATTCCTGTTGTTTAACATTCAGATTATGAGCTCACATCCAACCAACTTGTTATGTCTGTTGGCGCATTTAGACACTTGACATCCTTTGTGCTTACCCTGCAGGCACCTGTATATTCAAGTTATCAAGAGAGCTTGAGAAAGTGGGCAGCAGGATTGGTTGTCCCATTGTGACATTTAAACCATGGCATGTGTCAGGATGGAGCTGTGGATGCCAGGCATGATCTCAGTTTAAACCGCCTGCAGGGTTAGATTTATGTGCAGCAATGTGGGAATAGCCTGGGGTGCGCAGAGCAGAAGCTAGACTAGATTAGGTTGTAGCTCAGGTAGAAGATTTTGCTTGTAACACCCCTAATCATCCAGCAATGTCACATGTGTATACTGACTGCAGTCAGCTATTTATTACAGGTTACACTGGAAGAGCGTCTTTTTTTTTCTTTTTAAAGTGCTCATTGGTTACTATAAGCTGAGCACACATACTGTATATATAAATAGTGTATCAGTGAGTTAATGACAGCATTAAAGGAAGTAGCTATTGTTGTGCTCTGTATGCCGGAGAGAATAGTAGGTCATTATTGAGGGATATCTGCTAATGCTGAATTTAGGGGAAAATTAGCACCAAAAACAGATAATATCTGTCTAGGAGAAAGTTCTGCTAAAGCTCATCATTGACGTCAGAGAATAAACAGAGAGAAGAGGCGCCTCTAAGTGTAGACATTAGGTACATTTATTAAGGTGTAATAAAACACTCACATCGGTTAAGGATTATAAATGATAGGCATCCTCCTGGGTGTATCCAGGGTGGGGGTGTACATCATCTTTTGGATGCCGCCATCGGAAAAAAACGTTTCCCCTCTTCACCGTAAACCAGCAATAGCGATGGATGGAGCAGGAGTGGGAACGTGGTTTGGAAGACAAAAACCAGATGAAACCGAGGCTTGGAGAGCGGTGAACTCTGGCGTCATGAATGGATGATGTCACAATACTGAGACGCGTTTCTGAGCGTGCTTAACCACTTGCCGACCGCCGCAAGTACATATACTGCGGCGGTCAGCCCTTCACAGGCAAAGTGACGTATGGGTACGTCACTAGCCTGTAAGGCTCTGGGGAGCCAGCGCGCACCGCCAGAGGCACGCTCCCGCTCGGTCACGGACCCCCCCGCACGTGTGCCCGGTGGACCCGACGTCCGCCGGGCACTCACGATTGTTCGTGACAGTGGGAGAAAGGCAGGCGGCTGATGTAAACAAGCTGCCTGTCATTCTCCCCTGTGTAGGAATAGTGATCATACGGTTCTACTATGTAGGACCGTTGATCACTGTTCCTACAGCTCAATCCACAGCCAATCACAGTTAGAATCACGCCCCTAGGGACACACACCACCCCTCCCTCTCAAAAAAAAGTTAACCCCTTCACTACCAGTGTTATTTTACAGTAACAGTGCATATGTATAGCACTGGTTACTGTAGTAATGTCACTGGTAACCCCAAAAGTGTCAAAAATGTCAGTCAAGGGTCCGATCTGTCCGCCCCAATGTCGCAGATCGCCGCCATTACGAGTTAAAAAAAAACAACGAAAATGACAAAAATCTTTCCCTTTGTTAGTAAACGCGATAACTTTTGCACAAACCAATCAAAATACGCTTTTTGCTATTTTTTTTACCAAACATATGTAGCATAAAACAAATTGGCCGAAAATGTTAAAAAATTTTGATTTTTAATTTTTTTTTTGGAATTTCATATAAAAAATGTGAAAAATATTGTTATTTTTGGAAAATTGATGCTCTTTTTTTGTTTATAGCGCATGATCAAAAAATCGCACAGGTGATCAAATACCACCAAAAGAAAGCTCTGTTTGTGGGAAAAAAAGGACATCAAATTTGTTTAGGTACAGCATCGCATGACCGCGCAATTGTCCGTTAAAGTCACACAGTGGCGAATCGCAAAATAACCCCTGGTCAGGAAGGGGGTAAAATCTTCCGGGGCTTAAGTGGTTAATGCCAATGGATAGGCGGCCACACTCCTTCTTCATGGCACAGGCTCAGATTTTCTTAGATTAGAATGTTTGTTTCTTTGATTAGAATGTTTAAAATCACTTCAGCCCCGGAAGGTTTGACCCCTTAAAGCAGAGTTCCACCCAAAAGTGGAACTTCCCCTTTAAGTGCTCCTGACCCCCTGACATGCCACATTTGGCATATCATTTTTTTTGGGAGGGGGGGGGGGCAGGAGAAGATACCTATTTTTGATAGGTACCCGCTCCCACTTCTGCTCTGGCGGAAGTTCTCCTCTCCCCTCCCCCTCCCTCCCTGCAATCTTCTGGGACACGTCACAGGTCCCGGAAGATTGCCCGGCCACTAAGGAAGTGCAGAGTGACTCGTGCATGTGCAGTACGTAACCGGCTGTGAAGCCGCAAGCTTTCACAGCCGACTTTCCACACTTGTGATGCCGACACCATGGGGAGAAAAGAGAGCGAACCGAGGCTCCCGCTGGCCGTATTGCTGGACCGTGGGACAGGTGAGTGTGTGTTTATTAAAAGTCAGCAGCTATACTTTTTGTAGCTGCTGACTTTTAATAAACTGTTTTTAATTGTTTTTTAAACTGTTTTAATAAACAAAATGTTTTATATATATATATATATATATATATATATATATATATATAGTATATATATACATACATATACATATATAATATACACATAACGTTTTAATGACCAGGCCATTTTTTGCAATACGGCACTGCATTAATTTAACTGACAGTTGCACAGTCATGCAACGCAGTACCCAAATAAAATGTGTGTCCTTTTTTTCCCCACAAATAGAGCTTTCTTTTGGTGGTATTTGATCATCTCTGTGGTTTTTATTTTTTGAGCTAAAAAAAAAAACAAACAATATTTTTTACTTTCTGCTATAAAAATTTTCAATAAAAAATCTAATTTCTTCATCAATTAGGGCCAATATTTATTCTGCTATATGTTTTTGGTAAAAAAAATCCCAATAAGCTTATATTGATTGGTTTGCGCAAAAGTTATATCGTCTACAAACTATGGAATATTTTTATGGAATTTTTATTTATGTACTTTTTTTTACTAGTATTGGCGGCAATCAGCGACTTTTAGCAGGACTGTGAATTTGCATAAGACAAATCAGGACACTAACTGACACCTCTGACACTTTTTTGGAGACCAGAGACATTATTATAGTAATCAGTGCTAAAAAATATGCACTGTTAATGGACTAATGACACAGGCAGGGAAGAGGTTAACATCATGGGTGATTAAAGGGTTAAATTTGTTCTCTGGGAGTGCTTGCTAACTGTGTGGGGGGGTTGCTCTGACTGGGGAAAGACAGCGATCTGTGTCCCTGCTTAGCAATCAGCACAGGATTGAGCCTCTGGCGGTGGGCACGCGCCCCCCCCCCCCAGAGGCTATTGCACGAAATGAGGTACAGGTACGTCATTTCCCACAATAGAGCCACTTTGCCACAGTATATGTACATTACGCGGTCGGCAAGTGGTTAAGATGTACCTAAATGCAAAACCAAAAATCAAATATTTTGTAGTTTAGCATTTCTTAGGAGGGGAAGCTGCATTAATTTTTTTCTGTGATCCTGCCCGTAACACACTTCCCATTCTAGGGTGACAGCTCTCACTCAACATACTGCATACATGGAGGAGCAGTATTGTCATGTTAGGTAGGGGCTTTAAAACACCTCCCCCTTCCCTCATCTCTATTACACAGGAGGGAGGTGTTCTGTAATTTCAAGAAGATAGCTGGGAAAATGAATAACTTTGTTTAAGATATTAGTACAGCGAGTCACAAGTGTACTGGAATTCTGGCAGAATCAAAATATATTTTCCTAGAAGTGGTTATAAAGGCAGGAATTGTTTTTACCTTACTGCATTCTATGCATTAGGGTAAACAAACCTTCCTAGTACACTTCCCCCCAGCACCCCTTATACTTACCTGAGCCCAATGTCAATCCAGCGCTGTGCTTGAGAGCAACGTTGCTGCTCTCTCTCTCTTCACTGGCTCAGATGCAGCATTGGGAGCCATTTAGTGCTGCTGCTGTCAATCACAGCCTTTGAGGGAGAGCAGGGCAAATGGATACACAGAGCACGGCGGGAGTGCTCAGGAGTGAGCCCACATGAGTACTCTCATAGAAAACAGCTGGCTATGAGGGCACTCAACAGGGGCGGGAGGGAGCGGCCAGGAGTGCCAATGGGTGGCCAAGAGGAGAAGGATCGCTGCTGCTTTATACAAAATCACAGATCAGATAAGTATAACATGTTTGTGTGTCAAACATTTACCCTGTTCTATTTTTAATAAAATACTGTTTTTCATTTACTTTCTACAATTTCTGCATCTCAGTGCAGTCTTTTTTTTTAGTTTCCTTCTGTCTACACGTACTTAGCAAAGACAAAGGCTGGCCATACATGTTCAATTTTTTTGTACAATTTTCTGTTAGATTTACCAAAACCAACATAATATGAGGTCAAAACTAAACAACACTTTCAGTTGTATCCTATTAGGCAGGCCTTTGTATTACATAGTTGATGGTAAATCTAAAGAAATTTGTACAGAAAATTGTAAGAAAATGGTATAATGTATGGCCAGCCTAAGGCTAGCCATACATGTTCAATGCTCTTTAATAATTTTCTTTTAGATTTACCAAAAACCATATAATATGAGGTCAAACAAACAAAACAGCTTTCAATTGTATCCAATTAGGTAGGCCCTTGCACTACATAGTTTAAGGTAAATATAAATGAAAATTGTACAAGAAAATTGAACATGTTTGGCCAGCCTAAGTGCATATCTTAGGGTGGGGTTCCTGAAGGTGACACAAGTGGACCATAGTTGTGCAATCTATATGTAGGCACATCCATTCCTAGAATTCATCGTAAGACTATGTAATAGATTAAGTGAAAAAATGTAACTTGAAAATTACAAAAGTGCGCTGTTACTTTAACAAATAAACAATAACAAATTGTCCATGTATGAAAAAAAGAAGAAGGATCCAAATAAATCATCAATTCAAAGTCTATTCCATCTGGAAGAAGGTGTTCCCAAAGTGATGCGTGCAGAAAGAACAACTGATGGATGTTGAGTAAGTATAATAGGTGAATTAACCTCTTACCAGAAAAACAATCCAAAAAGTGTGACTTTAAACAAAAATGCAATCTTTAAGTGACACCCAGTGATTTGAATTGGACTCTTACCACAATGGAGAGAGAATGAAGCATATACTGTGGTACTCAGGAATCCAGTCAAACACCCAAGGTTGATGGGATATCTGGTGGGATGGATGGATGGATCGACAGAGCTTCCAGGTATCTTTTTGGGGGTCTAGAGGCTTTCACAGATAGGAATACCAGCAAGGAAACCACAATAAAGAGGAGGAAGGGACTGATAGTGCATTACCCACGGTTTATTGAATAAATAATGGCAAAGACACTTACAGACATCCGATGTAGTATACAGCATATACTCAAAGAAAAAGTTGCGGTCGCCTGCAGTGCGATCTGGGACCTGTAGCAGCACGGCTGGCTCCCCCTGACGCGTTTCTACTGATGAGTCGGCTTCTGGGATTGGAGCTCGTAAGAGGTTAATTCACCTATTATACTTACTCAACATCCATCAGTTGTTCTTTCTGCACTCATCACTTTGGGAACACCTTCTTCCAGATGGAATATACTTTGAATTGATGTTTTATTTGGATCTTTCTTCTTCTTCTTTTTTTCATACATGGACAATTTGTTATTGTTTATTTGTTAAAGTAACAGCGCACTTTTGTAATTTTCAAGTTACATTTTTTCACTTACTCACTTCATCACAGTGCTGCTTTTACACATATATATATATATTGGTTTGTGCACCTTTTTCTTCATTTATTCATGTAATAGATTGACAACACAGAAGAGCAGTTGAGAGACAGGGAATGAATATTGTCAGCCACAACAAGAAGTGCATAAATAATGACATTCATGGCAGGATAAGCAGGAATTAATTTAATGAAAACTGCAGATATAAATAGATTGACATGATACATTTAGATTAACATGGTAAAGAATATATGATATTTTTGAGTTTCGGTTTATACACTTTAAATCAAACAATCTCACCAAATGACCTATACACAAACTGTAGCTTGGCTAGAAAAGCCCAATCATATATTAGCAAAGAGAGCAGAGCTATAAATAAAATAACATTCCCCTCTGGCCATTGGTTACAGTGCCACATAAATTTAACAACTGGGGGGCGCATGCATGGCGCGATATGAGACAGAAGCTTCCTGTGAGAGCCCCAGCAGACACAGAGACATATCGAATCCCACAGGGCCATCTCACACAATTTTCTTGCCCTGAGTACCTCCCACCCCTGTGGGATAACAAGGTGCATGCCGTCCGGCAAGGAAACAAAGAGTCGCCAGCCGCAACCATCTCTTACTACCTACCTTCTGCGCTCCAAGGAACAGGCAGGCATGAACAAAGATGGCGCCCAGACCCAGCGGGGTTCCTTGGTCCTAGATGTATCTCCAACAGCTTCTGCCCAACAACAGGTGAACTGTGAACACCCCGCACAGCTAACAAAAGCTGATATGGAAGATAGCTTGTCCTCCATGTATGAAAAGTTAGCCGAAAAGTTCCAGACAGAACTTCACAAAACCACTAGCACACTGACTCAGGAAATAACAGCATTGGGCAGTTGCACTTTGTAAGAGACTAAGCATGATGAACTTGCCCTAGCCCATGCTGACCCCTGTAAGGCTATGAGTCTTTAGCTAAAAATTTCACCTTCATGCAGTCCCAATTAGAGGACTTGAGTCAGTCACTGATCTCCTGTCAGCATCTGCTAAATTATTCCATACCCTCCTTCAAGAAGCCTCTACAACAGCCTTTGCAGAATTGTGACAGAATACATCAGGCCTGACGTCCAACTACCTTTGGACAAACCCCCCCACTACAATGTAATTCTTTGCTTGAAAGATTACCTCATTAAGGAGGAAATTCTACGAGCTTGAAGAAACACCTCAAATATTGAATTGGATTGGGTGAAAAATCAAATCTTTCCAGATATCTCCCAGGCTACTCTAGATCATGGACGCAAAATTAAAGAAGTCACATCAGTGTTCCAATCAGCCCCCATCCGCTACCGTTGGGGTTTTCCAGTTAAGCTCACGGTTCCTCATAATGGTACAACGTGCACAATATATAACGTTACTGAAGGCAATGAGCTTCTGATCAAACTGGGCCTACTTGAATCGAATGCCCTTCCCCATCACCCCTCCACTCCTAGACCTCAGCCGCAATGGGCTACGCCTTCCACCCACCATGGCGCCAGCCATTCCTAGACCTAACAGCCTAACTGATCCTCAACACATTGGCTTTTAAACGAAGGAACTTGTACAAGCCCTGCCATGTTTGCAGATGTCGCACAGATAGGGGATGGTGTCAGAATAACTCTATCCTGATCACACATGTACCTTTGGAGAACTTCCTATACCACATACTACAACAGATAAGCTGGCACACTTGATCAGATTCCTTTTGGTTCAGGTCCCCTTCTGTTTTTTTCTTCCTTTGTACATGTAACATGTACATTCCAGGTGGCAACTTCTCACACCAAAGATAATTCTAAATAGGACTCTCACTTTCAAGCAAAATGTCTCCCCGCATTTTTAGCCTTTCCCCTACTTGCTTCTGGATCAAGCCCGCGGTGGTGTTCAGGGCAGCTTGGTTTGTACTGTTGCTCTGTTTGCTATTGCAGATCTCTCTGGCTCCTCCTGTAAGTATCGGACCTATTAGTCTGAAAAATATTGTTTTTTGGTCAGTCTGAGTTTTTTCCCCTGACCCCCATGCTCATTGTTGGTTTTTGAGCATAGTTTTGTTTAATGTTTTGTTTAGGTTTGTTATGTTTTATGGTTTTGGAAGATCTAACTCAACAGTTTAATTTCAATGTATGCTATTGACAAAGGACTTTGCTGATATTTACAGTATGCAGCCATCACACAAATATTGCGACATGGGTCTGGCTACTCCACTGGGACGTTCTATCCTGTGCTTTAAAACCTATTATAATAAAAAAGAGGACACAGACACAGAAGCATCATATTTC
The DNA here is from genome assembly GCF_965119305.1 of Pelophylax lessonae. Classification (NCBI taxonomy): domain Eukaryota; kingdom Metazoa; phylum Chordata; class Amphibia; order Anura; family Ranidae; genus Pelophylax; species Pelophylax lessonae. Next base: position 264,118,182 of record NC_138773.1, on the reverse strand, counting down.
ATTTTTGAGTTGGCGCATTTTACTTTTAACTCAATGTACCACTATAACCGAGCTTCTTTTTTGACGCTTTGGCAGTAAAAATAATAACCTCTAATGTAAAGGGTTTTAACCTTACTTAGAAGCACAAGAAGGCGTTTTGCCACTAGAAGAGCCTTGGAGCAGATATCGTCTTGCTACAAGAGACTCATTTTTTGATAAAACATTTAAACAATTTTACTGCACAACCCATTCCACTAAATCCTGTGGAGTAGCTATAGTCACACGTAACTCATTAATATTTGATGTTCATCATGTTCATAAGGATCCTAACAGTAGATTTATTATACTTCAAGGTACTATTCAAGGTCACTCTGTTACTATTGCCTCTGTATATGCCCCAAATGATGTGCAAGCGTTGTTTTTTAAGCACTTCTTTCAAACAATGAATCAATATCTCCCCCCACATTCAATAGTGGGGGGCGATTTCAATCTTACAGCTTATTTTACCCTTGATAGAATCAGAGTTATTCCTTCCTCCAAAGCTTTTCCTAAGTCAGTAACTAGTTCTCTAAACTCACTGCAACTCATTGACACCTGGCGGGTATACAATATAGGTTCTAGATTATACACCTTTTATTCTAACCCACATGACAGTTATGCCCGCCTGGATTATATTCTTTTCACCCCAATCATCCTAATCAACTCATCAGCCAAAGAAATCCATGTTTCCCCTTGTCTCATCATATCATGGTGGCTTTCTCTACATCACAAATCAGCCTTAAACCTATGACCTACACATGGAGACTCAATGATTTTCTGCTTACAAAGTCCACAGTTATTAAGTCTCTTTCAAAATATCTGGACACATACTTTACAGAGAATTCACTTCCAGAAACATCCCCCGGCGGTAAAGTGAAGCCATCTTATTAGTATAGCAGCAAATAAGCACAAAGCTAAACTTGCAAATTTACGATCCCTCACAAAGACTTAGATTGCTAATACAATCGCTACAGTCAATCCCCTTCTCCAGAACTCCTTCAACAAATTACCTCCAAAAAACACGCTGTAGACATGATACTGGTGTACGTTTAGTAAACTGAGAAGTTTTCTCTCAGTTCACTTCTCAGCAGTTCTCAGAGAAAAAATATCTCCTCTGGCACCCAGTTTAGAAGGCGGAGAACTTCACTTCTCACAGGGTGATCAGAGGAGAAGTTTTTTCTCTGAGAACTGCCGAGATCTGTGTAAAACTGGGTGGACTGCCTGTAATCTCACGAAATATTGTGAGATTACAGCCGCCGCTAAGTTTAATAAGTGAAACTAAAGTTTAAAAGTACTCGTAATGACATGTTCTGACACATGAAAACATGTCTATACACACACACATGCACAGTATATATACATATATACATACAGTATATATATATATATATATATATATATATATATATATATATATATATATATATATACACACACACACACACACATATATACACACACACATATATACACACACATATATATATATATATACACATCAGTACATACAATATATATATATATATATATATATATATATATATATATACACACACACACACACCAGTATATATATATATATGTATGTACACATACATACACCCACAAACACACATACATACATACATACAATATATACATATATATATTTTTTTATATTAATTTTGAACCCACTGGTGCTGATATATAGGAAGAAAGAAGTCTTCTTCCTGTAATCACACAGCTTCTCCCCCTGATTCTCCACCTCTGAGCTGGAGAATCTGGAATGGAGATATTTCAGAGTAACGGCTGTGAGATCTTCAGATCTCACTTTTCTAAACTGGCCGTTTGTGACAGAACGGTCATATACTGTGATGAGAAGAGAAGAACATGTTCTCTGCTCCTCATCTCAGCTAACTAAGGATCACGGCTTGTCTCTGTTTATTAAAAGTACACCACTATCTGATAACACTGAACAATCTTTACGATGGTCTAGGGCACAATTTTTGCTATTCAGTAACTCTGCTTCTATGTTTGCAAGAAAGCTCAGCCATACAGTAAAACCACCTCATGTGTACAAATTGCGAAACTCTGCCAGTACCCTGGTTTCACATCCTAATGACATTTTAGATATTTTTGTTGACTACTACTAAAAAAAATTTCAGAACCACATATGATCTCTGACCCAGCCTCTCTGACCTGGTTTGCCAACATTGCCCTGCCCACTCTATCCAGCCAGCAACAAGAAACATTGAATGCTCCTTGCACTGCCACAGAAATTGCAGCTTTTATAAATCTCTTAAGTCCTCTACAGCCCCTGGCCCAGATGGTTACACCGCCTCCTATTACAAAAATGTCTCATCTACACTAACTCTGAAACTGGCCATCCTTTATAACCATATTTTAAAAGGTAACAATTTCCCCCCGGAAATGCTTTTAGCCAACAGGTCTCTGATTCCAAAACCCCACAAAGATCATTCTCTCCCTCAAAATTTCCAGCCAATCTCAGTTATCAACAATGACCTGAAAATCTTTGGTAGGATGCTGGTGGACAGATTGGCTTCGGTAATCCCCTCTCTTGTCTCTCCAGATCAGACCGGGCTTGGTTTCCCACTGGACCCTCGGAAGAGTCTGCTAAAGTGTTCAAAAGATGGGAGCGCCACATTAGTTTGTACATGCACTAATTGTAAAAATGCTAGATGACTACACATGTATACACATACATATACACATGCATAGAAAATAAAATAAAGAAATATCAAATGGTAAGTGATAGTGTGTGATAGGTTCATTTTGAAATTAAAAATTATGAGATGCTTTATGTTCAATACATACGATTATAAAACAAGACAAAAAAAAATGTATAACTTTTGCATAGATGTCTAAAAAATTGGGTGAGGCCAGTGGCATATGATGTTGTACACCCACTGTTGATCCCTGGTGTGTTGTGTTTTGCCTGTTATACTCTAACTTTTGCGAGTATATCTACTTTTAATAAATCATGTGGTTTTAGCATACTACTCTATGGTCTTTGTTCTTTCTCCTACCCATTATTATCGTGAGGTACTGGCTTTGGATAACCAGTGATGGACTGTGGAGGAGGGAGTCAGTGATATCCTGAGGGATGGCCCTCCATATGGATGTTTTCTGCGCTGTTGATCTCTTATCATTTGGAGATTATTACTGTTTGGTAAGGGAACTGGCACACTTGTCTGTATGGTTGTTTGGGATTCTTACATGTGGACTTCACTTTTGGACTTTTATATACTGTATTTCTCTTTGAAGTTTACTTTTTTGTTATGCATGTGAATTATATGTTATAGGACTGATATTTTACCATTTATTTGATGCACATTGTTTAACCACTTAAGCCCCGGAAGATTTTACCCCCATTCCGACCAAGGGGTTTTTTGCGATTTTTTACTGCGTGAATTTAACGGACAATTGCGCGGTCGTGCAAAGCTGTACCTAAACGATTTCACGTCCTTTTTTTCCCACAAACAGAGCTTTCTTC
>NC_138773.1:263962171-264109671 GCF_965119305.1 Pelophylax lessonae | reverse complement strand
ATGAGCTGAAAGTTTAGAGGGACGGCCAGGTCTTTGTAGATTTTCAGTGGTCTGATACTCCTTCCATTTCAATATTATTGCTTGCACAGTGCTCCTTGGGATGTTTAAAGCTTGGGAAATCTTTTTGTATCCAAATCTGGCTTTAAATTTCTCCACAACAGTATCTCAGACCTGCCTGGTGTGTTCCTTCTTCTTCATGATGCTCTCTGCGCTTTAAACGGACCTCTGAGACTATCACAGTGCAGGTGCATTTATACGGAGACTTGATTACACACAGGTGGATTCTATTTATCATCATTAGTCATTTAGGTCAACATTGGATCATTCAGAGATCCTCACTGAACTTCTGGAGAGAGTTTGCTGCACTGAAAGTAAAGGGGCTGAATAATTTTGCACGCCCAATTTTTCAGTTTTTTATTTGTTAACAAAGTTTGAAATATCCAATAAATTTTGTTCCACTTCATGATTGTGTCCCACTTGTTGTTGATTCTTCACACAAAATTACAGTTTTATATCTTTATGTTTGAAGCCTGAAATGTGGCAAAAGGTCGCAAAGTTCAAGGGGGCCGAATACCTTCGCAAGGCACTGTATATAGTATCTCACAGAAGTGAGTACACCCCTCACATTTTTGTACATATTTTATTAAACCTTTTCATGTGACAACACTAAAGAAATTACACTTTACATTGTAGCAAAGTAGTGAGTGTGCAGCTTGTATAACAGTGTAAATTTGCTGTCCCCTCAAAATAACTCAACAAACAGCCATTAATGTCTAAACCGCTGGCAAAAAAAGTCAGCACACCCCTAAGTAAAAATGTCAGAATCGGGACCAATTAGCCATTTTTCCCTCCCTGGTGTCATGTCACTCGTTAGTGTTACAAGGTCTCAGGTGTGAATGGGGAGCAGGTGTGTTAAATTTGGTGTTATCGCTCTCACTCTCTCATACTGGTCAATGGAAGTTCAACATGGCACCTCTCTCCCTAAGCATCTGAAGAAAAGAAATGTTGCTCTACATAAAGATGGCCTAGGCTATAAGAAGATTGCCAAGACCCAGAAACTGAGCTGCAGCACGGTGGCCAAGACCATACGGTGGTTTAACAGGAGAGGTTCCACTCAGAACAGGCCTACAGTCAAGCATGGTGGTGGACAGTCAAGCACAAAGGTGATGGACTGCCCAAGCATGTCTCCAAACCTATTGAGCATCTGTGGGGCATCCTCAAACAGAAGGTGGAGGAGCGCAAGGTCTCTAATATCCACCAGCTCCATGATGTCGTTATGGAGGAGTGGAAGAGGACTCCAGTGGCAACCTGTGAAGCTCTGGTGAACTCCATGCCCAGGAGGGTTAAAGCAGTGCTGGAAAATAATGGTGGCCACACAAAATATTGACACTTTTGTCCCAATTTGGACATTTTCACTTAGGGGTGTACTCACCCTTACTCACTACTTTACATTGTAGCAAAGTGGAATTTCTTCAGTGTTGTCACATGAAAAGATATAATAAAATATTTACAAAAATGTTAGGGGTGTACTCACTTTTGTGAGATGCTGTACATATATATATATATGTATTATACATATATACATTTAATACAAAGAGCTAAGGTACCAGGGTTTCATCTATTCAGGGATGAGTTATCATGCAATAAATCTCTTTTTTTCAGTCCTGAGTATAATACACAAAGAAAATATGTACAAACCACTAAACATTATCTTTATTATTGCAAAAATAAATAACAATAAACCCCCCAAAAATTGCAAGGCAATCACATTTCAAGTTCTTTATAAATAGACTTCCTACTGCCTAAGGTGGCAATAGACCCCAGGAGCCAGAGCTGCAAGGCCACTGAGCCACTGTACTGAACTCACATTAATCGGTATGTAATAGCAGAGCTTGATTCTATTCTTGTTTGATGTTCTTATAGTGAAATTGAATTAATTTATTTTATTTTTTATACATCATCCATCATGTTTTATTACTTTCCTTTTTTTCTCAAGCTTTGCCAATATCATCTCAGCGTTGTTTGAGATGAAGGGAAAACAATAGGTGACTGTGTTAGTACTAATTAACCAACAGACATAAGAATGTTTCTGTCTGTGCTTTTCTCTAGCTGAATCAGCTTCTGTGTGAAGTGTGCAAATGATATTACTCTGCCTTTTGTGCTTTCATGTGCCAGAAACAGTAACCAGGTTCCTGAAAGGGGAAAAACATCTTTTCTATTGACAGGAACTCCAGATCAATATATTGTTCACACAAAAAAAAAAAAACAGAAAATATTCAACTTACATTCTCATTTGCTTCTTATAATTATTGTTAAATTATCCTTTACCATTGGAATTTTATTTCAGCTCATGTCATACCATAGAGGTATGTGATTAACTGTTCTTAGGTCTATGTTTTAAAGTTCTTAGGAGAACACTTATGGGGATCATAAACAGCTCAACTGAATAATTTGACGACCCGATGTTTGAATGATGATTAGGCTGTTTATTACTATCCTGGGGGTATAACAAGAATTTCCCAAAATATTTTCCAATCCATAGGTGTCTGCACATATCTATATTATGGCTTGTTTAGACAAGCATTGTTTTCTGAACAGCAATTTGTGGCAATATGTAATCTCTTCATAATTTTTTTAACCCCTAAAAACTTACACCACCATTATATAACCGTTGCATTTGTTTGCAGATTGGCCCCATTTAGATAACTGAACTGGATTGAATTCAGCAGGGAATACTGCCTACTAAGCACAATAAGGGGAATGGCACCCCCATCCACTGCCTTTGCAGCCTAAGGGTGAGAAGTTGAGGGTGGACATGTGCAATTTTTGATTATTCCGAGATATGGATACATCCAGATTCTGATAAGCCTCCCACCTGCAGATTCCCACAACCACAGCCCAGGGGGAAGAGGCCCTTGTCCCCATCAACATGGTACAAGATGCTTTCGGGTGGGGAGGCAGACCCTCCCTTGCCCCAAAGCACCACCCCCCATGCTAAGGGCATGTGGTCTGGTACGGTTCTGAGGGGGGGGGGGGGCGTTCACTCGTCCCCTCCCTTTTCTGGCCTCTCAGGGTGCATGCCAATGTTGTATGGATTTTGGGGGGAACTCATGTCGTTTTTTTAAAAATTTTGGTGTGGGGTTCCCCTTAACCACTTCCTGCCCGCCAAATAACAGAATGACGGCTGCAAAGTGGTTAAACTATCCTGACTGGGAGTCACATGGCGTCTAGCAGGATGCTCGCTTATGCGCGCCCCCGGGGGCGTGCACTGTGGCGATCAGGGATGATGCGTGCTCCTCGGACACAGCCCATCCCCGATCAGGGTCACAGCTGGTCACAAATGTAAACAGAAAAGCCATCATCAGCGATCCGGCTTTTCCTCCTCACACACTGATCGTGTGAGGAGGAGAGCTAGAACCTGTGAGTTACTGCTATTCTGTTATATTTTTAATACCTTACTGTGCACCACACGCCCCCCCCCCCATTCAATAAAGAGAACCTGTCACCAGGGATCTATCAAACAGCCCATCTGGATCGGTCGTAGCACTTCTGGATCTGTCATACCACGTCTTCTGGATCTGTCACGCAGCACATCTGGATCTGTCTGAATCTGTCACACAGCCCATCTGAATCTGTCAAACAGGCCATCTGTCAAACAATTAATCTGGATCTGTCACACAGGCCTGCCATCAGTGACCTTTCACACAGGCCTTAAGAACCGCCATCAGAACCACCATCAATGACCTGTCACACAGGCCCGCCATCAGTACCACCATCAGTGACCTGTCACACAGGCCTTCAGTACTGCCATCTGTATCGCCATCAGTGACCTGTCACACAGACCTTCAGTACTGCCATCAGTGACCTGTCACACAGGCCTTCAGTACTGCCATCTGTACCGCCATCAGTGACCTGTCACACAGACCTTCAGTACCGCCATCTGTACTGCCATCAGTGACCTGTCACACAGGCCTTCAGTATCACCATCAGTGACCTGTCACACAGTACCGCCATCAGTGACCTGTCACACAGGCCCGCCATCAGTATCCCCATCAGTACCGCCATCAGTGACCTGTAACACAGGCCTTCAGTACCGCCATCAGTACTGCCATCAGTGACCTGTCACACAGGCCCGCCACAAGTACCTCCATCAGTAACGCCATCAGTAACCTGTTACACAGGCCCTCCATCAGTACCCCTATCAGTGACCTGTCCAACAGGCCATCAGTACCACCATGATGTCCAAAAGATTTTTTACATCTGAGGGGGCATATGCAATCCTTACTATGTCGGATGATGAGAGTTCCCCACTGCTCTCACCATCCGACATAGTAAGGATTGCATATGCCTCCTCAGAAAAATCTTTCTGGTTCGGAATTTGAGCCAGTAGAGAGTAGTGGATCGGAGACTGAATCAGAGTAGGAAACAGTCCCTCCTAAAAGAATAAGGAGAACAACAAGATCAGAGGACCTGCTTACCACCAGCAGCACAATACACCCCCAACGACACCAAAACAAACAGAGCTAGACCCCAGGAAGAAGAGCCCAGTACCAGTACTGGAATAACAAACCAAAGCCGAAGAATCTGGGCCCAAACCTACCTTCCCAATGCACCTGGCAAACCCCTTATGGTTACTTGCCAGCTCAGGGTCAGCTATAATCCCCCCTTTTACCGCACAGCCAGGTGTGCAGCCCAATACTACAAATTTTTCACTATTAGATTATTTTTATTTGTTTCTCTCTCAAGATTTGCTGCACTATATTGTGGGCCAAACAAATCTCTTTGCAAAGCAATTTATTGCCTCCAACCCCAACTCGCCCTACGCCCATATGTTCCATTGGAGACATCTCACACTAGACAAATTCAAATTGTTTTTGGGCCTTACATTTAATATGGGGCTTACAAAGAAAAGCAAAGTGCATGCCTACTGGTCCACCAACCCCATCCACCACATGCCCATTTTTTTTTCTACTGTCATGTCCAGGACATGCTATGACATGATTATGCGCTTCCTACATTTTAATGACAACAGTGCCCTCCCTGAGATCATCTCCACCACGATAAATTGTATAAAATACGCCCCCTAATAAATTATTTTTTAAAGCAATATGCTTAAGTGTATGTCCCAGACCAAAATATTTATGTGGACGAAACCCTTATCCACTTTACTGGCTGGCTGCACTTCAATCAGTATATTGTTAGTAAGAGAAACTGAGGGTGGGTTGAAACTGAATATAGTTTGCGATAGAGCCACTTGAAATGTACATGCTCTCCATGTGTATGAAGGCAAAGACTCCCAGCTCCAGCCCCCTGAATAATAAAGAAAAAATCAGGTGCGCTAAATTCACGTGTGTCACAAGTCAGGAGGTGTATGATACTATAATAAGTATCTACCACACTCCTGTAATGTGTACCTTGGTTGATGTGCAATCGAAATGGGTATACAATAACACTATATACTCATATACATTTTGCAGCTTCATTCACTTCACAGATCCTGCGCACCAATACTTTTTACACCAGCCCCCTGAATGCCCAACATATATCGGAACCTGTTTGAAAATTGTCTGGGACCTGGCATACCCCCTGTTCAAAAAAGGCTATCATATAAATTTGGACAAATACTACACCAGCTTGCCCCTTTTTCATCACCTGGACCTCTGGCCTACAGTGCCTCCAGATAAAATAGGAAGGTTTTTTTTAGTAACAAAAAGGCTACAATGGGGGGGGGGGGAATCCGCATTTCTCCGGAATGAGGAAGTGTTGGCCATGAATTGGAGGGACAAGAAAGATATTTACATCATGTCCACAATTAACACCTTGGTGGAGATTCACAGAAGACGCAGCCCCATTATAAAGTCTGAATGTGTCCATGATTATAATTAGTTCATGGGGGGATGGGGCAGATTTTAAAGACCAGATGCCACAACCATATTTATCAACCCAAAATCCTGTTACTGGTATAAAAAAGTTGCATTTAATCTCTTTCTTATGGCTATGTTTAATTCGTATGTCTGCTATCAAAAGTCACCAGAAAACCAACTCCCGCTCCTTTCCTGACCTGCCAGGCTGCATGCTCAGATAAGGGTCTGGTATGAATTTTGGGGGGGACCCCACGCCATTTTTTTTTTACATTTTCGCGTGGGGGTATCTGTATTTCCGAAAGCCGACAATACATTACAGCCACGAGCAAGTTTAAATTACATTTTTCCTTTAGAAATATCAGTATTGCTGCAGCAGGCTCTATGCATTGTACAGATGAACCACTTTACAGGCACATTAGGGGACCCCCCCCCTGGCACAATATTTAAAGGAATTTTTCATTTTTATTGTTTAACTTTAAGCTTCATTAAAATCACTGCTGCTTTTTAATGACTTTTGTTTTGCATTGACACATGTCCCGCAGGGCAGTACCCAGGTTCCCATACACTTGTTTATCACAATAACTTGCATATAAGCCTTTAAAATGGGGACTTTTGATTTATCATGTCCCATAGACTTTAATAGAGTTTGAGATGTTCTGACACAAACTGAACAAGGGAGTGTTCCACCCATCCCTATCAATGATGCATTTCCCTGCCATTTTAAACCATGTTTCTGAGTCTGACTTCCACATGCACTGACCCCAGCCTGTTTACTGACGATGCCTTTGCCTGCCATTTTAAACCAAGTTTCTGACTTCCACGTGCACCGACCTCAGCCTGTTAAATCGACCACGCTTTTTGCCTGTCACTTGGACTATTCTTTTGCCCTTCTACTTTAGCACACAGAAGTCTCACATATGTGAGGGGCTTCAGAATAGTGTTCTGAGTAGAGAAAAAACAGTTTTTGGTTTTCTGTGTTCCTAAAACAGAGTCTGGAGTCCAGAGGCTTCAAAGCAATTTGGGTGGGAGAAGCCCCTACCCCTGTCTCCATAATTTCCTGACAGAGGTCCTAAGCTTGATGGTCCTTCCTGCTGCCTGGACCAATACTTTGCCTGTGATGACCTTATGGCTGCTTGTAATGACCCAGGACTTTATGGACCACATCTCAGCCTGCTACCTGGACCAATGCTTTTTCTGTGCTGACAGTATCTCTGCCTGCTGCCTGTACTGACTATGGACAGTATTCCTGCCTGCTGCCTGAATGATTGCTTTTACTGTCACTTACCCCATCCTTGCCTGCTTCCTAGATGCTCTCCTCTGTGGACCACTGCACTACTAAAACCACAGGTCATTTTATGTTTACCCTTTGCTCAGCAGAATGTATTTTGGGGTGTAATTGGTATGTACATGCTATGTGTTAGAAATATGAAGGGCCTTCAAAAATGAAATAGGTTGTCAGGAAATTATATGTATAATTCATGCTCCTAGAATGTCTGAAGGTGCCTACTTGGATGTTGGGCCTCTGTATTTGGCCAGGCTGTGTAAAAGTCTCACAAATGTGGTATTGCTATACTCAGGAGGAGTAGCAGAATGTATTTCAGGGTGTAATATTTGCTATGTACATGCTATGTGTTAGAAACATCTTATAAATTGACAACTTTGTGAAAAAAAAAAAAAATACGTTACATTTTCTTTCCACGTTTTCCAAAAACCTGTGGAAAAAAATGACACCTTCAAAAGACTCATAATGCCTCCTAGATTATACCTTGGGGTGTTTGCTTTCCAAAATGGGGTAATTTTGTGGGAGTTTCCATTGTCCTGGTGCTCCAGCGCCTTCAAAATTGTGATAGGTCACCATGAAATTATGTGTAATTTATGCTCCTAGAGTAGTAGAATGTATTTTGGGGTGTAATTGCAGGTATATAGGTGTGAGGAATAACTTGTTAATATGACAACTTTGTGTTAACAAAATATATATATTTCTTTATTTTCCCAAGAATTGTGGGGAAAAAATTGCAACTTCAAAAAACCCCCAATGCCTCTTACTAAATACCTTGGGTTGTCTACTTTCCAAAAATGGGTCATTTGAGGGTTATTTGTACTGTCCTGGCCTGTTAGTCAAGAAACGAGATAGGATATCAGTACATCAAGTGTGATAAATTTTCAATGATATATAGCATAGCTTGTAGACTCTATAACTTCAGACAGACTAATTAATATACACTAATTTGGGCTATTTTTACCAAAGATATGTAACAGTATAAATTTTGGCACAAATGTATGAAGAAAATTTACTTATTGGCAAAATTGTATCATATGAACTAAAAAAGAATTTTTTTTTTCCAAACTTGGAATTCATTACAAAATTATTAAATAAATAAAAATTTAAGGAAACAAAATTAAACGAAACAAAAGTAAACTAAACTAAATTAATTTTGTAACAAATCAACAAAGCAAAATTAGTAAAATAACAAATCTATCCGAAACAAAACACATTTTTCTCTTCTACACATGTCTAGTTGAGGGGTGGTAAAAATGCAGATCATCTGTGTATTTTTTACCAGGCCCCTCTCCCTACCAAAATGTAAAAACATGACCTTAAACTGGCCACGGATTGATCAAAATGTGGCCCGTAGATCAGGCATCAGCCAGATTTCATTCCATCTATGACCATTCCCATTACAGAAGTCAATCTAATGATCGGCTTGTTGGAAAATTTTCCTTTGATCATAACTGCAGCCAAAGTGCTGACCAGCAGTGACCAGCGTATTCTGACAGCGGAGGATTCTTGCTGTCAGAATACAATAACACAGCGAGTAGGATTCCTTCATCCACCTCGAATGTGAGGATGGGGGACAATTCATTCAGTTTTTTTTCAATCGGCCCACACAAAACCTGATTCCAGAGTGCTCTTTTGCCAAATTTAGCTGGAAAGTCAGCACTGAAATCTATCTTTTTGGCCAGCTATTAACAAAAAAAGAGCCACAATTCTGAAAAAAAAAAAAAACAATCATTTTTTTTCTGCCTTTAAAACACAGCCAATGAAAAAAAATTAAGAAATCAAATTTTTTCTTTTATTTAGGCCAATTTGTATTCTGCCACATATTTTTGGTAAAAAAAAATCCCAATAAGTGTATATGGATTGGTTTGCGCAAAAGTTATCTCGTCCACAAACTAGGGGAAAGATTTATGTAATTTTTTTATTATTTAATTTTTTTTTTTACTAGTAATGGCGGCGTTCACCAATTTTTAGCGGGACTGCAATATTGCAGCAAACAGATCGGACCCCTAACTGACAGTTTTGACACTTTTAAGGGGACTATTGACATTATTACAGTAATCAGCACTAAAATAATGCACTGTTACTGTACTAATGACACTGGCAGGGAAGGGGTTAACACCAGAGGCGATCAAAGGTCCCTAGGGTGTGCTTTCTAACTGTGTGGGATGTGCTTATGAGATGAACATAGAGATCTGTGTTCCGAAATAGCAGGAACACAAGTTCCCTGTTTACGTGGGTGTTCTGGTACAACATAAGCTTAATAATAGCATGCAATGCCAAGCTGCTGTTTCCAAAGCAAGCAAAGTCCTTTCTTGTATTAACAGAGGCATGGACTCCAGAGAGAGAGATATCATTTTGCCCCTGTACAAATCATTAGTAAGACCTCATCTGGAATATGCAGTTCAGTTTTGGGCATCAGTTCTTAAAAAGGACATTGGGGAACTGGAGAAAGTGCAGAGAAGGGCAACCAAACTGATAAGAGGCATGGCGGACCTCAGCTATGAGGAGAGATTAGAGGAACTGAATTTATTCTCTCTTGAGAAGAGGAGATTAGGGGGGATATGATCAACATATATAAAGACATAAGGGGTCCATATAGTGAACTTGGTGTTGAGTTGTTCACTTTAAAGTCAACACAGAGGACAAGGGGGCACTCTACGTCTGGAGGAAAACCTTTTAACTGCTACTTTCTCTGGACAGCTTGATCTGTCAAAATAAATGTAAAGACTTTTTTTTTTTAAATTAATACTATTAATAATATTAATTAATAATATACTTACTTGCTGTGTGCAATGGTATTGCACAGAGAAGCCTGGATCCTGCTCTTCTGGAATCCCCCACCGGCGCTTTCCACTCCTTTTTCTTAGTGCTCCTCAGCAAGCCGACTGCTGATTGAGCACCTGTTTGTGGGTGCTCCCGAGCCAGGCTATGTGCTTCCATAGACACACGCAGCCTGGCTATCCCCACACCCTCAGCTCCCTCCTGACAGGATTAGACTGACAGCAGCAGAAGCCTATGGCTCCCTCTGCTCTCAGAGTCTCCAGTGAGACCAGGAAGAGACAGCAGCGGTGCTGCCGCCAGGACAACATGGATCGTGGGAGGACTCAGGTAAGTGTTCGGGGCTAAGTTCACCAATTGAAGCTTGTTAGATGCTATATCCTTATTTAGCGGTGTAACATGCTCAAGCACCTCCAGCTGCAGCCCCCCAATCCCCCCCCCTCCATACTATGACAGCGCTACACCTACACAACCACGTCATTCACTCATAGAAATCTGTAAATTAATTATTTACAAGTCATGTCTACCACCATAGCTCCCAACTGTCCCTGATTTCGAGGGACTGCCTCTGATTTGGAACAAAGTTCCTCTGTCCTTCGTTCCTCCTCATTTGTCCCTTCTTTTGATCTGATCTATATAATTGTATATAAAAAATGCACTATTTATCTTTCAAAAATTGTTTCCCAGTGCTAAACCGTTTATCCAATTTCTCAAGTTGCTTAAAAGCCAGTATAAAGGAATAGAAGTGGTAAAAAAAAAAAAAAAATCATTTGTGGGTTCAACTGATCGTTTTTTTTTGTATAATTCCCCTTTAAGGGGGTGTGGCAGTGGGTGTGTCCTATGCTACATACTTTTGCTAATAGGTGTCTCTTATAAAAATATAAAAATTTTTGGAGGTATGTCTACCACTGTGGCAGACGTCTTGTAATTCCCAATGAACTACGATTGCATTGGTGAGCACTGAAAGTCCGTACAGAGGTACAGGCAGAAAGCTGCAGGAAGAGGCTGCAGGAGCCTGACATTGCACTCAAAATGCTCTTCAGGCTCCTGAGAAAGAAAATAATAAATGGACAAGTTTTACCTGCAAAAACATGTGTATTTATTTTATGTTTTATTTTTGGGAACTTATCCTTTAATGCATATATTGCATAACTATGCAGAACTATGGGGGAAACATTTTTTTTTTCCATTTTGGATAGAGCAAGGGAGGGTTATAAACCCTGTTAGATTATTTTTTTTTTTGCCATCTGTGTCATATTGCAGAGATTTCCCTTTACTTCCTGCCCAATAGCCAAACAGGAAGTGAGAGAAAATCCCTGCAAATGAAAGGAATTTCTTGGGGACCCCCAAGTCAAAGGAACTAGTGTCCCCATTGGAAGATATTTATATAGGGTGAATCTCCCTAACGGGGGCACAGACAGCAATAAAAACTGACAGGGGGTCTAATCTCTCTCCACTCCATCCAAAACTGAAAAAAAGGCTTGACTTTAGTCAGTTACTAACTGGATCACCAGGTTAAAAAAAAAAGGAAAAAGCCTATGAAGATCTTTTTGCAGGTAAAAAAACGTACATTTACAATTTTTTTTTTTTTTTAGGAGTCTGGAAAGCATTGCACCAGTTTGGATCAGCAGATCAGTGATGCAATGCAGGTCTCCTGCAGATCTGTCAGGGTGAGCTGTCCCATACATCGTACTGCCAGGCAGTTTTACACTAAAGCTGGCCATACACTAGCCGAAATATCGGGCAAACTCATTTTTGAAAATTGAAAAATTGGCAGTGAGAGCAGACGACAGTGCAATCATGTAATGATCGAATTTCAAACAATAAATCGTTCAATGGACATAAATGAATCTGTTTTTCATTCAGTTTGTCACATATGCCTAGTGCAAACAAGTCGGCCGAGAAACACATTAACCTTTCAATTTATCGTTAGTTTATCATTCGGCCGGCAGATTTTCAAAACTGTTCCTTCGATTTTTTGGCTCTGAAAAGTTAAAAACGATTTTCTTTTTTTTTTCAAATATATATTTTATTAAGGATTTAGTGTGAGGCTGTACAGAAAAACACGGGAAACAACATAGCCGTACATATAATAATATAGCAAAAGAAAACATTTCTTACATAGGTAACTAGAACCCCAAGGTACCTAATAGTCTAGACCTCGTGACATACCTTACATTTCGTTTAACTCTACCTTCTTGCTATTTTGTTTCCCGATCTCTCACTATGGCGCAGTTTTCAAAACTAAACTAGCACAACCTCCCTTCACCCAACCCATTTTCTATTTTTATTTATATACAAAAACAAACCCCCCCCCCCAAAAAAAAGGGGGAGGGGGGGCGATTTTCTATTTGTGCCCATTAACTGGACGAAAAATGAACGATCGGACCAAATTACAGATTTTCGAAAAATCTTTCCGCTAGTGTATGGCCAGCATAAGAGGAAGAATCAATGAACTACCACAGTGCTTAACAGTGCCATGGTAGTTCATTGAGAACTATAAGCTGACAGACGCAAAGGATGTCAGGACTTGTAGTTCATTCATATAAAGAACTCTCCACCCACCTGGCCACGATGTTTTCAAAAAGTGACAGCTAATATGGGGAGCTTCTCCCTGTACTGCTGTCACAGGGAGAGAGGGCAGTGGGAACCTGATTAATGTTTCCCCCTAAAAGCGGGTGGAACATGTAACATGTTCTCAAAGTTGAACTTATCCTTTAACCGCTTGCCGACCGCCGCAAGTACATATACTGCGGCGGTCAGCCCCTCACAGGCAGAGTGACGCATCGGTACGTCACTAGCCTGTGAGGCTCTGGGGAGCGAGCGCGCGCCGGCGGCGGCGCGCTCCCACGCGGTCACGGACCCCCCCCCGGGCGTGTGACCGGCGGACCCGATGTCCGCCGGTCACTCTGTGATCGTCGGGGGAGAGGGAGAAAGTCAGGCGGCTAGTGTAAACAAGCCGCCTGTCATTCTCCCCTGTGTAGAAACACTGATCATACGGTTCTACTATGTAGGACCGTTGATCAGTGTTCCTACAGCTCAAGCCACAGCCAATCACAGTTAGAATCACGCCCCTAGGGACACATACAGCCCCTCCCTCTCAAATAAAGTTTGCCAGTGTAATTTTACAGTAACAGTGCATATATATAGCACTGATTACTGTAGAAATGTCACTGGTAACCCCAAAGTGTCAAAAATGTCAGTCAAGGGTCTGATCTGTCCGCCCCAATGTCGCAGTACCGCAAAAAAAATCGCAGATCGCCGCCATTACGTGTTAAAAAAAAACCACCAAAAATGACAGAAATCTTTCCCTTTGTTAGTAAAAGCGATAACTTTTGCGCAAACCAATCAAAATACGCTTTTTGCATTTTTTTTTTTACCAAACATATGTAGCATAAAACAAATTGGCCGAAAATGTTAAAAAAATTTGATTTTTACTTTTTTTTTTTGGGGAATTTCAAAAAAAAAATGGGAAAAATATTGTTATTTTTGCAAAATTGATGCTCTTTTTTTGTTTATAGCGCGTGATCAAAAAATTGCACAGGTGATCAAATACCACCAAAAGAAAGCTCTGTTTGTGGGAAAAAAAGGACGTCAAATTCGTTTAGGTACACCGTCGCAATCGTCCGTTAAAGTCATGCAGTGCCGAATCGCAAAATACCCCCTGGTCTTTTAGCAGCCAAATCCTCCGGGGTTTAAGTGGTTAACCACTTGCTTACTTGTAAACACAGCTGACCGTTGTTCTCACTGAAATGATCACAGAGCGCCTGTGATCCTTCTTTATAGGATCACAGGTCTCACACTTAACCCTTTGATCACCCCTGGGTTAACCCCTTCCCTGCCAGTGTCATTAGTACAGTAACAGTGCATATTTTTAGCACTGATTACTGTAGTAATGTCACTGGTCCCCCCCCAAAAGTGTCAAAAGTGCCAGTTAGGGTTCCAATCTTTCCATCGCAATGTTGTAGTCCCGCTAAAAATCGCAGATCGCCGCCATTACTAGTAAAAAAGAAAATAAATAAAAATGACATGTCTTTCCCCGAGTTTGTAGACGCGATAACTTTTGCGCAAACCAATCAAAATATGCTTATTGGGATTTTTTTTACCAAAAATATGTAGCAGAATACAAATTGGCCTAAAATGATGAAAAATGTTGATTTTTAATTATTATTTTTCTTTTTGGGAATGTTATATAACAGAAAATATTGTTTTTTTTCTTCAGAATTGTTGCTCTTTTTTTGTTTATATCGCAATTAATAAAAATCGCACAGGTGATCAAATACCACCAAAAGAAAGCTCTATTTGTGATAAAAAAAGGACATCAATTTTTTTTTTTGGGTACAGTGTCGCACAACCGCGCAATTGTCCGTTAAAGTAATGCAGTGCAGAATCACAAAAAATGGCCTGGTCATTAAGGGGGCAAATCCTTCCGATCCAGAAGTGGTTAATACCGCTTTAAGCCTCATTCTTAGCTGCTGTAAAATGAACACATGTAGTGGGGTCCTCCGTAGGCTAAATGTTTGTTTGGCTTCTTGTGAATTCCTAAATATTTAAATCCTCATCTGAATGTTGTGGATATATAACAGTAAGATAATGAATGGAGCATGAGCTGTCTATATCCACTGTAGACATTAGAGGGGACAAACAAGCACAGTACAGCACACAAAGCTTTTTTTACATATACATAAACATGCATGTTTGGGTTATTAGATCATGCATATTTAAATCTGGATTCCGAGATAAGCAAATATTGTGTAAATACAAGAGGCATGTGTATTCTTACTTGAATCTCGCTGTGCATTTTTCTTCCAGATTTATGTGTGCAGTAATCTAACAGAAAATGGTAACTTTGTGCAGAAGATTTCTGTAGTAAAGATCAGTCACTGCTGATTCTTCTGTCTGTGTAGAGTGGCAGGTCATGTATCTTCCCTTCTCCTGTGGTTTTCTGTATGCAGCTTGTAGTGGGTAAGGATGATCGAACTTTTGAAAAGTTCGGTTCGGCCAGAACATCCGAACTTCCCGAAAGTTCGGCCCGGATTTCGGAACCCCATTGAAATCAATGGGACCCGAACTTCGGTAATCAAAAAACACAATTTTTAAGCCCTAAAACCCAATAAACGCCCCTAAAAAGTGCCCAGGGTTCTGGGTCATGCCCCATTAACTATTAATCACACAAAAAAAAGTTCTTAAAAATTGTCATTTTTGATAAAAAAAGCCAATTATTGAAAAAAAAAAAAAAAAAGAGATTTTTTGATTTTGACTTTGGATTTAGTATCTGGGGGTCTAAAAGGTGTGCATGTGAAGTTTCAGCTCTGTAGCATGTCCAGAACCATGAAAAAAAAAAGATAAGTTTTTAGTAGAACAGGGATGTGGGTCGGGACCCTCCTTTAACTTTAACACCTATATGATCTTTTTTTCTGGTTCTGGACATGCTACAGAGCTGAAACTTCACAGGTACACCTTTTAGACCCTCCAGACACCAAATCACACAAAAAAAGTTCTTAAAAATTGTCATTTTTGATAAAAAAAAAAGCCAATTATTGAAAAAAAAAAAGAGATTTTTTTGATTTTGACTTTGGATTTCAGATCTGGGGGGGAAGGTGTGCATGTGTAGTTTCAGCTCTGTAGCATGTCCAGAACCAGAAAAAAAAGATTGTTTGTTTTAGAACACTTTCTTTCAGGACTGGTAGTTAGCTTCTCTCCCAGTTTAATAGAAGGCATTTTTTGGGGTTCTTTGCAGTCAGGAAAAACATCTGAACTTGTGTATAGTGGTACTGTGCACAAGTTCTGATGTTTTGCCTGCCTCCAAAAACCCCCAAAAAATGGCAGCAAAAACACACCTGGGCATTTTTTGTTGGACGCTAGCGTTTTTTTTGGCATTTTTTTGGGTTCTTTGCAGTCAGGAAAAACATCTGAACTTGTGTATAGTGGTACTGTGCACAAGTTCTGATGTTTTGCCTGCCTCCAAAAACCCCCAAAAAATGCCAGCAAAAACACACCTGACGCTAGCGTTTTTTTGGCATTTTTTGGGGTTCTTTTGAGGCAGGCAAAACATCTGAACTTGTGTATAGTGGTATATATACACACATACATATATTTATATACACACCTAGACATATATAGGTGTGATAGTAGCAGAAATATATCTGTGTAAATGATTTAATTAGCGCAAGCATTTATTTCTGCTACTATCACACCTATATATGTCTAGGGGTGTATATAAATATATGTATGTGTGTATATACACCACTATACACAAGTTCTGATGTTTTGCCCGCCTCCAAAACCCCCCAAAAAATGCCAGCAAAAACACACCTGGGCATTTTTTTTTTGACGCTAGCGTTTTTTTGGCATTTTTTGGGGTTATTTTGAGGCAGGCAAAACATCTGAACTTGTGTATAGTGGTATATATACACACATACATATATTTATATACACACCTAGACATATACAGGTGTGATAGTAGCAGAAATATATCTGTGTAAATGATTTAATTAGCGCAAGCATTTATTTCTGCTACTATCACACCTATATATGTCTAGGGGTGTATATACAGACATATATGTATATATATACCCCCTATACACATGTTCAGATGTCATGTCTGACATCAAACATGTCCTCAAAAAAGCACTGACAGTGGCAGCCCCTGCAGCATAAAAAATGCTTGCCTGGTGAGAAGCCATAATGGTGTCCCGAAGCTATTCAGAGAAATGATCATTTCTCTATAGCGGTCACCCTGCTATGGAAGGGTTTTGTCACCCTGCCATAGCAGTCACTGTCAGTTAACCCTACACTACACTACGGTCCCCTGACACTTCATACTTTCCCTACAGAAACTAAAATTTTGAAGCTAACTTAAGTGTAAAGGAGCACTCTAACTACACTAGATATCCCTTTCCTCACACTAATAAATGCTAAATGACACTTTTAAAGTAAAATTAACAGAACTGCTTCCATTCTCTTCCATGTCCAGTATAACAATGCTAGGAATATGGTGGGGGCGATCTTATATACTGGGGGGCGTATTCACTAATGATTGGTCTAGGGACCCCCTAGTCACTCCAATCACATTCCTAGCATTCTCCTGCCCCCTCAATTGGCTTTTGCTAATGGTTCTGGTCCAATCACGGGCTTTTAAAGCCCATTTCCTGAAGCATTGCATTTTGGGCGGTTCTGGTTGCCGAATTCCGAACTTTTTGGGCAAAAAGTTCTAAATTCGGCCGAACCTCGAACACCCAATGTTCGGGCCGAACCGATGGTCGACCCGAACCGTTCGATCATCTCTAGTAGTGGGTGGACCTGCAGGTCCTTTCCCCAGCTCTGCTCTCTGTACAGGGTAGATGCAGCACAGTGATGATGTCAGTGCTACTTTTACAAAATAGTAACTAGGCTTGCAAAAGCATTTGGTATGCTTGTAAAGGCAGCATTATTTTTCTACTTTAGGCTGGGTTCAAACTGGTGCATACACAGACAGCGCATGTGATTCGCACCGAATTGCTGTGCAGATCACATGCGATGACCGTGCCAGGCAAATTCAGTCATACAGTTTGAATGGCTGAATTTGCATTGTATTCGGACCAAAATGGTACAGGACCCTTTTTTTTTGGTTCGCACCCAATGCAATCCGATTCCTGCACTATTTCACAGTCCACACAACGATCTGCAAACCAATCTGGGGGTGTCAGCAACTGAACTGTACTGCTGAACAACTTCAGGGCCCTTCCTGGCACCCCCTTTGTTCCTAATCTTCAGAGTACACTACAAGGCACCCCCTTTACTGTAACACTCTAATTGAGCTGGCTCCTTATCCCCTGACTTCTCTGAAGTGGTCCCCTCTCTTAGGCAGACCCCTAGGCAGATCCCCTGGTACTCACGATACTGTTTTTCCCAAAGTCCTCTGCCCAGCAGCATCACTGGTAAGCACACTGGATCCTCTGCAGCCCAGCTCCACTCCTGGTACCTAGGCCAACCGGCTGGACCACCTTCCTAACTTTGCAGGAGGAGAGACAGCTGTCCATCTCCTCCTGGGACTTTGCTCCCACCAAAAGATGCCCTGCCACATGCTCCCACCCTATGTATCGCCAATCCCAGGATGCATTGCAACATGCCCTCCCACTGGGACTGCCATGAAACAGGATGTGTCACTGGCTGGGTTTCCTCCACTGTCCAACAAGCTCCCTCATTGGATATAGTGGGGACACTCCCTCAGACCCAGTGAATCACACCTGGAAACATGTGACAGGCAAAACTAACAGATCAGCTCCCCTGATAAGCAGCAGGAGGAAAATAGATGCTTTTACCTAGCACCTGTCTAAGAGGGTGCTACACTTACATGAGTCTAATCTCAATTCAGCGCTGTGCCCGAGTGTTTTCTCTTCTCTCTCTCTCTGTCTCTTCACTGGACATGGAGGCAGTAGCTATTGCCTCCTGCTGCTGTCAATCACAGCCTGTGAGGAGAAAGGGGGGGGGGGGGGCAAGCCATGCGGAGTGATTGATTTACATATATTTATATACACACCTAGACATATACAGGTGTGATAGTAGCAGAAATATATCTGTGTAAATGATTTAATTAGCGCAAGCATTTATTTCTGCTACTATCACACCTATATATGTCTAGGGGTGTATATACAGACATATATGTATATATATACCCCCTATACACATGTTCAGATGTCATGTCTGACATCAAACATGTCCTCAAAAAAGCACTGACAGTGGCAGCCCCTGCAGCATAAAAAATGCTTGCCTGGTGAGAAGCCATAATGGTGTCCCGAAGCTATTCAGAGAAATGATCATTTCTCTATAGCGGTCACCCTGCTATGGAAGGGTTTTGTCACCCTGCCATAGCAGTCACTGTCAGTTAACCCTACACTACACTACGGTCCCCTGACACTTCATACTTTCCCTACAGAAACTAAAATTTTGAAGCTAACTTAAGTGTAAAGGAGCACTCTAACTACACTAGATATCCCTTTCCTCACACTAATAAATGCTAAATGACACTTTTAAAGTAAAATTAACAGAACTGCTTCCATTCTCTTCCATGTCCAGTATAACAATGCTAGGAATATGGTGGGGGCGATCTTATATACTGGGGGGCGTATTCACTAATGATTGGTCTAGGGACCCCCTAGTCACTCCAATCACATTCCTAGCATTCTCCTGCCCCCTCAATTGGCTTTTGCTAATGGTTCTGGTCCAATCACGGGCTTTTAAAGCCCATTTCCTGAAGCATTGCATTTTGGGCGGTTCTGGTTGCCGAATTCCGAACTTTTTGGGCAAAAAGTTCTAAATTCGGCCGAACCTCGAACACCCAATGTTCGGGCCGAACCGATGATCGACCCGAACCGTTCGATCATCTCTAGTAGTGGGTGGACCTGCAGGTCCTTTCCCCAGCTCTGCTCTCTGTACAGGGTAGATGCAGCACAGTGATGATGTCAGTGCTACTTTTACAAAATAGTAACTAGGCTTGCAAAAGCATTTGGTATGCTTGTAAAGGCAGCATTATTTTTCTACTTTAGGCTGGGTTCAAACTGGTGCATACACAGACAGCGCATGTGATTCGCACCGAATTGCTGTGCAGATCACATGCGATGACCGTGCCAGGCAAATTCAGTCATACAGTTTGAATGGCTGAATTTGCATTGTATTCGGACCAAAATGGTACAGGACCCTTTTTTTTTTGGTTCGCACCCAATGCAATCCGATTCCTGCACTATTTCACAGTCCACACAACGATCTGCAAACCAATCTGGGGGTGTCAGCAACTGAACTGTACTGCTGAACAACTTCAGGGCCCTTCCTGGCACCCCCTTTGTTCCTAATCTTCAGAGTACACTACAAGGCACCCCCTTTACTGTAACACTCTAATTGAGCTGGCTCCTTATCCCCTGACTTCTCTGAAGTGGTCCCCTCTCTTAGGCAGACCCCTAGGCAGATCCCCTGGTACTCACGATACTGTTTTTCCCAAAGTCCTCTGCCCAGCAGCATCACTGGTAAGCACACTGGATCCTCTGCAGCCCAGCTCCACTCCTGGTACCTAGGCCAACCGGCTGGACCACCTTCCTAACTTTGCAGGAGGAGAGACAGCTGTCCATCTCCTCCTGGGACTTTGCTCCCACCAAAAGATGCCCTGCCACATGCTCCCACCCTATGTATCGCCAATCCCAGGATGCATTGCAACATGCCCTCCCACTGGGACTGCCATGAAACAGGATGTGTCACTGGCTGGGTTTCCTCCACTGTCCAACAAGCTCCCTCATTGGATATAGTGGGGACACTCCCTCAGACCCAGTGAATCACACCTGGAAACATGTGACAGGCAAAACTAACAGATCAGCTCCCCTGATAAGCAGCAGGAGGAAAATAGATGCTTTTACCTAGCACCTGTCTAAGAGGGTGCTACACTTACATGAGTCTAATCTCAATTCAGCGCTGTGCCCGAGTGTTTTCTCTTCTCTCTCTCTCTGTCTCTTCACTGGACATGGAGGCAGTAGCTATTGCCTCCTGCTGCTGTCAATCACAGCCTGTGAGGAGAAAGGGGGGGGGGGCAAGCCATGCGGAGTGATTGATTTACATATATTTATATACACACCTAGACATATACAGGTGTGATAGTAGCAGAAATATATCTGTGTAAATGATTTAATTAGCGCAAGCATTTATTTCTGCTACTATCACACCTATATATGTCTAGGGGTGTATATACAGACATATATGTATATATATACCCCCTATACACATGTTCAGATGTCATGTCTGACATCAAACATGTCCTCAAAAAAGCACTGACAGTGGCAGCCCCTGCAGCATAAAAAATGCTTGCCTGGTGAGAAGCCATAATGGTGTCCCGAAGCTATTCAGAGAAATGATCATTTCTCTATAGCGGTCACCCTGCTATGGAAGGGTTTTGTCACCCTGCCATAGCAGTCACTGTCAGTTAACCCTACACTACACTACGGTCCCCTGACACTTCATACTTTCCCTACAGAAACTAAAATTTTGAAGCTAACTTAAGTGTAAAGGAGCACTCTAACTACACTAGATATCCCTTTCCTCACACTAATAAATGCTAAATGACACTTTTAAAGTAAAATTAACAGAACTGCTTCCATTCTCTTCCATGTCCAGTATAACAATGCTAGGAATATGGTGGGGGCGATCTTATATACTGGGGGGCGTATTCACTAATGATTGGTCTAGGGACCCCCTAGTCACTCCAATCACATTCCTAGCATTCTCCTGCCCCCTCAATTGGCTTTTGCTAATGGTTCTGGTCCAATCACGGGCTTTTAAAGCCCATTTCCTGAAGCATTGCATTTTGGGCGGTTCTGGTTGCCGAATTCCGAACTTTTTGGGCAAAAAGTTCTAAATTCGGCCGAACCTCGAACACCCAATGTTCGGGCCGAACCGATGATCGACCCGAACCGTTCGATCATCTCTAGTAGTGGGTGGACCTGCAGGTCCTTTCCCCAGCTCTGCTCTCTGTACAGGGTAGATGCAGCACAGTGATGATGTCAGTGCTACTTTTACAAAATAGTAACTAGGCTTGCAAAAGCATTTGGTATGCTTGTAAAGGCAGCATTATTTTTCTACTTTAGGCTGGGTTCAAACTGGTGCATACACAGACAGCGCATGTGATTCGCACCGAATTGCTGTGCAGATCACATGCGATGACCGTGCCAGGCAAATTCAGTCATACAGTTTGAATGGCTGAATTTGCATTGTATTCGGACCAAAATGGTACAGGACCCTTTTTTTTTTGGTTCGCACCCAATGCAATCCGATTCCTGCACTATTTCACAGTCCACACAACGATCTGCAAACCAATCTGGGGGTGTCAGCAACTGAACTGTACTGCTGAACAACTTCAGGGCCCTTCCTGGCACCCCCTTTGTTCCTAATCTTCAGAGTACACTACAAGGCACCCCCTTTACTGTAACACTCTAATTGAGCTGGCTCCTTATCCCCTGACTTCTCTGAAGTGGTCCCCTCTCTTAGGCAGACCCCTAGGCAGATCCCCTGGTACTCACGATACTGTTTTTCCCAAAGTCCTCTGCCCAGCAGCATCACTGGTAAGCACACTGGATCCTCTGCAGCCCAGCTCCACTCCTGGTACCTAGGCCAACCGGCTGGACCACCTTCCTAACTTTGCAGGAGGAGAGACAGCTGTCCATCTCCTCCTGGGACTTTGCTCCCACCAAAAGATGCCCTGCCACATGCTCCCACCCTATGTATCGCCAATCCCAGGATGCATTGCAACATGCCCTCCCACTGGGACTGCCATGAAACAGGATGTGTCACTGGCTGGGTTTCCTCCACTGTCCAACAAGCTCCCTCATTGGATATAGTGGGGACACTCCCTCAGACCCAGTGAATCACACCTGGAAACATGTGACAGGCAAAACTAACAGATCAGCTCCCCTGATAAGCAGCAGGAGGAAAATAGATGCTTTTACCTAGCACCTGTCTAAGAGGGTGCTACACTTACATGAGTCTAATCTCAATTCAGCGCTGTGCCCGAGTGTTTTCTCTTCTCTCTCTCTCTGTCTCCTCACTGGACATGGAGGCAGTAGCTATTGCCTCCTGCTGCTGTCAATCACAGCCTGTGAGGAGAAGGGGGGGGGGGGCAAGCCATGCGGAGTGATTGATTTACTAAACTTGGAGGGTGCAAAATTCGGTGCAGCTCTGCATAGAAACCAATCAGCCTCCAGGTTTTTTGTCAAAGCTTGCTTGACCAGGCTGAAGTTAGAAACTTATGGGCTATGATGCACAGCTGCACCAGATATTATACTCTCCAGTTTTAGTAAATCAGTACCTATGTGTGTATATAGAAATACAGTGCCCAACTTGGGATTGAGCCCGCATGAGTGCCCCCATAGCAAGCAGCTTGCTATGGGGGCGCTCAGATGGTGGTAGGATCCTGGAGCACTGGCAGGTTGCATGATGCATCCCTTCATATCACCCCCTCTACCAGTGGCGGCTGGTGCTCAAAATTTTTTTGGGGGGGCGCAAAAAGAAAAATGTAATAGGTATTGCTTTGCGGCAAAAAGCGCAGTAAAAATTGTGTGACTTTGAGGTCATGGTACAGGCTTGGCACAGGCATGGCACAGGTGATGGTATAGGCATGTCACAGGTCATGGTACAGGAGATGGTATAGGCATGGCACAGGTCATGGCACAGGTCATGGCACAGGTCATGGTACAGGCATGGCACAGATGATGGTATAGGCATGGCACAGGTGATGGTATAGGCATGGCACAGGTGATGGTACAGGCATGTCACAGGTCATGGTACAGGAGATGGTATAGGCATGGCACAGATCATGGTAAGGGCATGGCACAGGTCATGGCACAGGTGATGGTACAGGCATGGCACAGGCATGGCACAGATGATGGTATAGGCATGGCACAGGTGATGGTATAGGCATGGCACAGGTGATGGTATAGGCATGGCACAGGTCATGGTACAGGCATGTCACAGGTCATGGTACAGGCATGTCACAGGTCATGGTACAGGAGATGGTATAGGCATGGCACAGGTCATGGCACAGGCATGTCACAGGTCATGGTACAGGAGATGGTATAGGCATGGCACAGGTCATGGTAAGGGCATGGCACAGATCATGGCACATGTGATGGTATAGGCATGGCACAGATGATGGTATAGGCATGGCACAGGTCATGGTACAGGCATGTCACAGGTCATGGTACAGGAGATGGTATAGGCATGGCACAGGTCATGGTAAGGGCATGGCACAGGTCATGGCACAGGTGATGGTACAGGCATGGCACGGCACAGATGATGGTATAGGTATGGCACAGGTGATGGTATAGGCATGACACAGGTGATGGTACAGGCATGTCACAGGTCATGGTACAGGCATGTCACAGGTCATGGTACAGGAGATGGTATAGGCATGGCACAGTCATGGTAAGGGCATGGCACAGGTCATGGCACAGGTGATGGTACAAGCATGGCACAGATGATGGTATAGACATGGCACAGGTGATGGTACAGGCATGGCACAAGTCATGAAACAGGCATGTCACAGGTCATGGTACAGGCATGTCACAGGTCATGGTACAGGAGATGGTATAGGCATGGCACAGGTCATGTTAAGGGCATGGCACATGTCATGGCACATGTGATGGTATAGGCATGGCACAGATGATGGTTTAGGCATGGCACAGGTCACAGTACAGGCATGTCACAGGTCATGGTACAGGCATGTCACAGGTCATGGTACAGTAGATGGTATAGGCATGGCACAGGTCATGGTAAGGGCATGGCACAGGTCATGGCGCAGGTGATGGTACAGGCATGGCACAGGTGATGGTATCCCTTCACCTGTCATGGTACAGGCATGTCACAGGTCATGGTACAGGCATGTCACAGGTCATGGTATAGGCATGGCACAGGTCATGGTAAGGGCATGGCATCGCACTGCAGTCGCTTCAATCACTGTTCACTTACCTGCTCTCCTGGGCAGTGGGCTGGCTCGCTGACTCGACTCCTGTCCTGTGACTCCACACTCAGACTGTGAGATGTCCATTGTGCGCTGCTCCTCTCTCTTCACTCTGATGGCGGCGGGAACCGCGGGAGTCGGGCGGTGATGGTGAGTGACTGACGCACGCACTGGCACCGCCCCCAACTACGTCAGCCAGGATGTCCTGAATGATTGGTCCAGGCTGGAGTCTGGACCAATCACAGGCAGGACAGGACTAGTGGGGAGTGTCAGGGCGCATTGCTCTGTGCCCCGATGACACCCAGAACGGCTTCCAATCGGTGCCTCTGCCTGGCACCACGTGGGATGCCAAACCCCCCCCCCCCCATAGCCAGCAATAGGTCCGGCTCCCCATAGTGGTCTTTAAGTGGTAATTTTTTTTCTTTGAAGATGTTTGGGGGGGCGGTGCCCCTGCGCCCCCTGTCGACCAGCCGCCACTGCCCTCTACAGTCATATCATCTGCCCCTTGTCATGGCAGATGATTTTACTCCAACCTCTTCACTGTTCCATAACCACAAAGGATAATCAGCTCCCAAAAGGAAGTATTAATTCTCAAGGTCCTAAATGTCTTCAGTCCTCACGAAGCTGGAGTATGCAAATCAGCAATAAACTTTGACTTCACTACGTAGGCAGCATCATGCATGGCCATGCATGGCCATGCCCACACCAGAAGTGTTGGATGGCAAATAGGCCATGGGGCATAGAGTGGTAGACAGGTGTTTGTCTAAGCCTGTGGTTTGGGAGTTCAAGAAGCTTTCAGATCAGCATTCTCCACATAGCAGTTAAGCAGAATAATGTGATAGCCATTCGCAATGGGTGACATACTCTGGTTACAAGTGTCAGAGCTGTAAGTAAGAAGCTGATACACTAGAGTTGGGTGAGAGACAACCCTAGTACCAGTATACAAATGGACAGTGGCTCAGGACTTACTGGTCTAGTGCTACTTAGAGCCTGTCACTATTGCAACAAATCATACCTGTCTCAAGTATTTCCAGGTACAAGTTTTTTTATTCCTGATCTATGAGATTCAGTAGACATTGCTTTCTTATGCTTCACTATATGTCACTTGTTTGCTTTGCCTTACTATCTGCCATTGCATTACTGCATAGCTGCCAAACACAGAGCGGGGCATCTGGATGTTATTGACTTGGCTGAGGCAAATGGGAGGATCAGATTGGTTAAATATATGTGGAAATCTAATATCTATATGTATATCTGAACCCATGAACACATTACTGGCCAAGTACATCACCTGAAATTGGCAGTCTTCAATACCACTCTTTTTCTGTTTCAGGAGGGACTCTCCCTGTATGGATTTTTGGGGAGACCCCATGCCATTTGGAGTTTCCTTTAAAATCCCTTTGGGTCTGGTATACATGGGGGGGTTGCCTCACACTGTTTTTGTTCATGCTTTTCTATTGCCAGCAATGGTTTGCAGCCAGGAAAATCTGTTTAAAAGTAATTTTTGTTTCTTTACAAATGTCAATTTTGCTGCAGCAGGTTCTATACACGGTACAGATGCACCACCTTACAGGCAGACTAAGGGGACCCCCTAGGCACTAGATTTAAAGTTTTTTTTTAATTGTTTCACTTTAAGCATCATTAAAATCACTGCTTTAAAATGATATTTAAAAAAAAAATTGCATTGATACTATCAATGCAAAAAGTTTTTTTTTTTAATATTGTTTTTAAAGGAGCAGTGATTTTAATGATGCCTAAATTAAAACAATAAAAATGAAAAATTCCTTTAAAAATAGTGCCTGCGGGGTCTCTATAGTCTGCCTGCAAGGTGGCACATCTGTACATCTGGACCTGCTGCAGCAAAACTGACATATGTAAAGAAAATAAATGACATTTAAATTAATTTTCCCGGCCGCAAAAAAAAAAAAATTGCCGGCAAAAGGGGAAAAAATGGCGTAGGGGCCCCCCAATCCATATCAGGCCTTTAGAGGAAAATACCACCAAAATAAGTTTGAAAAAATGGTGCGGGGTTCCTCCCAAAATCCATACCAGACCCATATCTAAGCAGCTCTGCCCCCCCCCCCCCACTCCAAAGCACCATGTTGAGGGGGACAAGGGCTTCTTCCCCTCAACCCTGGGCTGTGGTTGTGGGGGTCTGCAGGCAGGGGGCTTATTGGCATCTGGATGCCCCCTTTAACAAGGGGGCCCCCATATTCTACCCCCCCCCCCCATCTGAATGAGTATGGGGTACATTGTACTGCTCATTCACAAAAGTGTCAAAAAGAAAACAAAAAACATAGTTTTTGACAATTCCTTTTTTAAAAATTAAAAAAAGAAGTGTCCCCCAATGAAGATCCATCGTCAATCACAGCGCTTGCTGCACTGCCAGACCCGAAAAAAAAAAAGCTCCACTCGCGACGAAGGCTAACCTCTGACTGCCTGCTCTGCTGTTTGACAGTCTGTAAATAGGGAAGGGGCAAGGCCACCAGGAGACCTCACCTGGTGGCACCACCCTCACGTGACGTTACCGATACAGCATGCATCAATTGGTGACTTTACACAGGGCGGTGCCACCAGGTGATGTCGCAGGGCGGTGCCATCAGGTGATGTCGCCAGTTGGCTCCACCTCTTACCTATTTAAGAACTGTCAGATGGCGGAGCAGGCAGATATCGGTTAACCTTTGTCACAGGCAGAGATTTTTTTTTCTTTTTTTGGGGATCTGGCAGTGGATGTCGCTATTGGCGATGGATCTACATCAGGGGACATTTTTTTAAATCTTAATAAAGGAATAATAAAATAAAAACTGTGTGTGTGTGTTTTTATTTCTTTTTGACACTTTTTTGTTGAATAGGTAGGGGTACTATGTACCCCATACTCATTCACATGGGGGGCAGGACCTTGTTAAAGGAAGCTTCCAGATACCGATAGGACTCCTGCCCTCAGACCCTCACAACCACAGCCAAGAGTTGTCAGGAAGAGGCCCTTGTCCCATCAACATGATGACAAGGTGCTTTGGGGCATGGGGCCTGGTATGATTCAGGAGGGATGGCGCTCGCTCATCCCCCCCCCCCCCCCTTTCCTGACCTTCCGGACTGCATGCTGGGATAAGAATTTGTGATTTTGGAAGAGGGGGCCACGTCATTTTTTAAAAAAAAATGGCATGGGGTTCCCCTTAAAATACATACCAGACCCAAAGGGCCTGGTATGAATTGGGGGGAGAAGACCCCCCACACCTTATTTTGAAACATTTCCCAGCATACTTACCAGCTAGTGACATTTAAAACTGATGATGGTTCCCTTAAGTGTAAGAGTTCTAGGAGAATGTGTGGCTATCCCTTTAAAAATAAAAAAACTCACTTATCATATTAAAAACAATAAGTAAAGGTGCTGGCGCACACAGTGTGTAGTGAAGTTTGAACATAAAAATAGCTTG
This sequence comes from Pelophylax lessonae, assembly GCF_965119305.1. Taxonomy (NCBI): domain Eukaryota; kingdom Metazoa; phylum Chordata; class Amphibia; order Anura; family Ranidae; genus Pelophylax; species Pelophylax lessonae. The sequence goes on along the minus strand of NC_138773.1, from coordinate 264,081,840 downwards.
TGCAATAAGTTTGTGATAAACCAATATTATCTGTTAATGTATGCAGCCCTACACATACACAGAGGTGAAGGTGCACGGCTATGAGGAGTACTACAGGGAGGTGGAGACATACCGGGGGAGGACGGTGTTCGCTCTGTTCTGTGGGGATAAGAATCAGGAGGGGGTGAGTTAGTGCCCGGAATGTGTTAAAGAGCCCAACTGAGGGAGAAACACTGTAGTGCTCTCTCACATTCAGTGAGTTTGGGTGAAAAGGTACAGTGGAGGAGGTCCCCCTTACACTGATGAACAAGCCCGATATCGGTTCCAGTTGGAATTGGAGTTTGTTCAGTGCCTGGCAAATCCTAATTACCTTAACTGTATGCTGAGTGGCTCCTGTACAACCATATGAGGAGAGTGGCCCCATCCAGGGTTTAGAAAGGCTTCAGAAGTGCACCAAGTGTTCTCGGAGTGAGGTGAAATTCCTATCCAGGGTCTGAGAGTCCGCGGATCTACCATTTCCCTGTCTGTGGTGGCATGATTGGCTCATATTCATTGCCCTCTGGTGAGTCTATTACCATAAGGCGTGCACAGCGGTGAGGTGAAGGCTTTTCTCTGTGGCTTGGATGTACCACTGTTGATGATCTGCATCATTGGACTATCACTCTGTTCATTTACACTTTTCTCTGGAACTGTGTGCATTATCTCCTTTCATATCTACCCATTACAAAGACTCTATGCATTGAATTATGTTTGTGCATAAATTATTAGCGCTGCTAGTGTACTATCTGAGGTGGAGCTGTTTATGTTCTTATTACCTTTTATAATACACCTTATTTGTTATTTATTGTCTTAATAGCATCTGCTTATGATACATTTTATATTTATATATCTTAGCCTATTTATTGGGTTTTTTTTTCCTCAAAGTGCCGGGTGAATGGGTTTGTCTTTGATTTATCCTGCTCCTTTTCTTTATATCAATAAAGACGTATTACACTATCAGTCCAACACCTTTAGACCCCGTTCACACTGGGGCGACGCTACTTCCCGGGGCGACCTGTGAAGTCGCGGCACGCTGCTCGCACCGCGAACTCGGAGCGGCCGGCACGGACTTCATATCATTGAAGTCTATGCAGGTCGCTCCGGGTCGCCCCAAAGAAGCTCCGGACCCTTTTTCTAAGTCGGAGCGACTTGTGTCACTCCTATTAGAACGGGTCCGCAGTTTCTCTATGGAAGGCGACCTACGGCGACCTGTCAGGCGACCAGGTCGCCTGACAAGTCGCCCCAGTGTGAACGGGCTCTTAGAGATTTGCCATGATGCCATCTACCATATGAGCACTCGTGGGGAAACATTGGGAAGACATATCTGTCCAGAAGCACTTTTTATACAACAAAATATTTTTCTTTTTTTTTGGTGTTGGGTATTGTCACATTGGACTTTTATTTTTATGTAATGCTTTTCTTGTAACATTTTTTCATATTTTTGTATTATGCGTAGTTTTCTTGTTATATGATGTGTTATGTAGATAATATTGGTTTATCTCTTAGATTGTAAGCTCTAACAAGCAGGGCCCTCTGATTCATACTGTTTTAAAGTGTATTGTATTTGTACTGTCTACCCACAAGTTGTAAAGCGCTGCGTAAACTATCGGTGCTATTTAAATCCTATATAATAATAATAATCACAAACTTATTGCACAAGATTTTTGTATGTTCAAACGCTACCCCACTCTGTGAGCACCAGCACCAACACTTACCAGCTAGCCTGCAAAAAAATGGCACTGTCTAACAGTTTGCATTAAAAACAGAGGTTTTATATTAAAACAGGGGTTTAGCCTTCTTTTTTAATGAGGAATTGTGAAGTTCAGAAAGAACATGTTATTTCAAACTGCATACAACTGTTTCAGCCTTGTTGGCCATCAGCAGTGTAGTGTAAAAAAAAAAAAAAAAAATTAGATGAGAAACAAACCTCGTTTATATTGTATTTGTAATAAAAAAATAAGACATGTAGATACCAGAAGGCTGTACTGAGCTTTTCTATGGTTTATTGGAGGATTTTTAGTTCCATTTAGCCCACCTCACCATATCCTATCTGGTCATGCTGTTACATTGCCCTGGGAACTCTCAATACTCAACTTTTAAAAACATAATTGACCAGTACGCTGTAACTATTGCAGATTTCAGCTTTTTGGGTTAATACCATAAAGCGGGTATTCATTTCATTGGTATACATTTGACAGAGTTTGTGAAGTGTGTCCAAAACAGATCTATCTAATCACCCAGTGGAATTTATGTTTTACAGCAATTTGTCACTTTAAAATAATTGCAAACACCATTTAGGGAGCCTTTTTATGATTCTGATATAGTAAATCACCAATGCTCTTCTTCACATTATCTTAAAAACACTCTCTATAAGTGGTTATAAATTAATGTAAAATGGATAATTGCTGCTGAAAATGACATTTATAACACATATTGCTGTAATTCTGCAATGTAATTGATTTTTGTTCCATCTAGTTAAACCAAGCTCACTATAGACAAGCTTCTACTGTATTCTCCCTAATAACAAAATTAGAAACATTGGACAGTGGACAACAGGGCCGTGGATAAGGGAGTACCACCAGTCCTCCTGTATGGGGCCCAGGCAAGCAGGGGGGCCCAGGCAGCAGGGTGAATCAGATGTGGGCAGGGCGGGTGATTGGTGCTGCAGGGGTTCCAGTTATTGCCTCTCTGCTGCACCGATCACCCCCCGTGCAACATACATTTCCCTCTGCTGCCCAGCCCCCCCCCCTCTCCCGTGTACCTCCCCTACCCTTGCAGTGCTGCCCTCTCCCCGCCTCTCCTTCCTGCCAGCAGCTGCAACCATGCAATAGAATAATTCAGGATGGAGAGTAAATATGTCATATTTTCCAGCCTCTTCTTTTCCTGAATAAACACCATGAGTGATCAGGTACCGCTCGCTCACTGTGTTCCGTCAAAACTAAAGCAAAGTAAACTGTGTTTATTTGGAGGTGGGGGGGGGGGCACTGTCAGGTTGGCCCCTGTGGTTTCTAACAGCAGCCCTGTTGGACAATATACTTCAGTGAAAACAACACTTCAGCTGGCCATAGATGAATCAAAATTCAGTTGATTCAGCAAGGACTGGCTGAATGTTGGTTATCTATGGCCATTTCCAATCCAGAGAAGTCATACTAATGATTGCCTTGGGCTGGAGCATTGATCGATGTGTACTGACAGCGAAGGACTCCCGCTGTCAGACTACAATAACACAGCCAGGAGGATTTGTATATTCACCCCTCTTGTGTTTTGTGGGGAAGTCTATTCAGTTCCATGTATGGCTAGTCTTAGTGTATTCCTTTACAGTGTCCAGTTTATGCTCTTCTCCCATTGTGCTACCTTGGCAACTCTATGGAGGTAGATTTTTAAAAATTGCTTTACCTCTATATCTTTTAAGTCCCCTGCCAAAATTCATAATAAGAAAGGCAAAAATGGTAGTCTGACAAACATCTAAAACCACCTTTATTGTAGAGGCTTGAAATAACTGCACAAACACAAGCTACAGCAGAGGAATACAGTAAAAAATCCTAACATGTTTTGCAGTTACTCAGCGCCTAATCATAGCTGACAGTCACTTATATTTTCAGCCGACTACCATTTTTGCCCTTCCTTGAATACAGTCACGAGCTGTACCAGCACCTAGTACTGTGGTAACAAGAGTAAATCAGCGGACTGACCTTGAGTGGTGCTCACTTTTTCTATTGTGTCAAATTCCCAATATAGTAGTTACTAGATTCTATGGCAGGGAGCTACCAGTTGTAGGGGGTGGATGGAGGATTCCAGAGTAGGGGACTTTGATAAGCATTGGCTGCAGTGGAGGACCAGGTGGATACATTATCCTAAGGCTACAGTGCTACCAGGTCTAAATAATGTTTTTAGCTTCACTTAGTTTTTGAAGTTATGTGTTCTGGTTTTGCACCTAGCTCCCACAAATATGGTACCCCTCCATATGGGATGGTGATACCTGCATATAGTGGGGTTCAGTCCACTATGTCAGCATTCTCTTTTTAATTATTTTAATTGTATGGGGGTTACACAACCTTAGATCCCTTTTACTTCCCATATTACACTCTAACATTAGCTCTGTATAGTTTGGTGGGAGTATATGTGAAAACTGTTATAAGAATCTGTTGTGTGTTATTTTTACTTTTCTGGTATTTGTATGTGCTTGGGTCTATTTAAGGTCCTGGAGGGTGCAACCTTTGCATGCCATGGGCAGTGTGTGGGGGGTAGCTGGTTGGGACTATGCACCGGACCTGAATCCAATGCATGGTGGTAGGGTGCCGTATGTGGCGGCGATCTGCACATGCTTCAGCTGGTCTGGCCAGTAGTCCTATGTACCTCCAGTGCCTAGAGCTTACTGGGGGTACATCGGGCTTTGTCCTTATTTGGGTCCCTATTGTGCATGTGCAGTCACCTTCTGGGATCATTGCAGCCATCTTGGATATGCCATAATGCCAATGGGCATTCTGGGTGAAGATTCACCACCTGTGCCCCATTTGGGGGCTTTAGCAGCATGGAACCTAACCGGCCCATTTGAGCTTCTTGGCCCCCAGTCACATTGGGAAAGGTGCTTCACATTGGATCTTATTATACCTATAAAGTAGGTGTGTACAAGGACCATACTGCTTTTGGAGTATGAGACGTTTTGTGGCCTCTGGGTAGACAGTTTATATTTGTCCTTACCATTACAGGGTATTGGAGTTGGTCCTGAGGAGGAATAGCAAGTGTAATTTGGATAACCTCATATGTTGACTATTGAAGTCATTAGAATATACTGACAGTAAAGAAAGAAGTGTATTTGGATCTGAGTATTATTACACCAGCTGAATCCACTGAGTATCTTCCCTATTCAATATGCATACCTCTACTGGAGTATTGCTAGTCTTTTTACCTAATATCAAGTACTTGTTATTTTAGAGATACAGTGTATATGTGGAGTAATTTTAAAGAGTTCTAACTAAGCTCCTTTATATCGCATCATGCTCCTTCTGTTATTCCCCATGCAGTACATCTTTTAGGTCCTTTAGAATGCTATGAATAAGGTTTTCTTCCCACTTTGGAAGTGAAGTTGTCTGCTGGGAGGCTCCCAATGGGTCCCTGCCTGTAGCCCTTCTCCCATCGCTGGCAATGTAAGGGTTGGTCTCCTATTTAAGTGATACCAGGACTCTTTAACAATTTTGATATCTTTTTTTTTGTCTAGATCACTCTGTGCATAATTTTACTGACAGAAGTGGATTATGTCCATGAAATGCCTCGGGCCATGATAAATTATTATGCCATAAATTTGCTGCAACAATTGTACTGTGTAAAATGCTTTGACTTAAAAATCACATTTCGGCTATAGTTGACAAAGTTAACGTAAGCACACCCTTTTGAAAAGCCCTCCCCAGCCCCATGTTATAGATTGTTGCTTTTCCAGGAGTGAGATCACAGAAATCTATTCTCCTTGGTCCTTTACTGTTATCTCTCCCCCCATCTGTAAAAAAAAAACCTTCTCTGATGGTTAGTTTATGCTAATGTAAGGTTTGGTAGATGGGAAATCCACCCTGACCTGAAACTCAGAAGTCTACTTATTATTTCTTCATATGTTGTTATATTCCCATTATATACATGTAACTAGGGTACACCTTTTTTACCATCCATGATATGTACATCATATGATGCTTCTCACTACACTGTACCTTTTGATTGATATCTAACTATGCTCTGTACATTGGCATCCTATGTTCAATAAAACTGTAAAATTGTTTGATAAAAACAAATATATTTCCTGTTTCATTTCCCCCATTTTTAGGTTGTTAACCCTCACTGCCAGTTTTGGCTTTTTCTGCCTATCCATGATGTAGACTTCAGGGATTGGCAAGGAAGAAGTGGTGGGGGTAAGGGTAAAACTTATTTGTAGACAATCTATATGACAGGACACAGAAAGAGATGCTCCAATTACTGGAGAATGGATTAAAAATTATACATATTTTATTCAATTCATAAAAAATAATTTTGGGACAAAACGTTATAAAGACATCAAATTTAAAATCACGCCATCATGGTGTTCTGGAGAATGGTCAACATGGTCCAAAGTTGATAACACTCCTAGGGTGACAATCCCAACATGTTTCGCTGGCAAATTTGGCTTCTTCAGGGAATATCTATATGGCAGGTTTTCAGAGGAAGGAAGTGAGAGCATTAACCACTTTAAGACCGCTGAGAGAGAAGAATGGTCAGCCGTTGTAAACACAGCTGACCGTTCTTCTCTCTGGAATGATCACAGAGCGCCTGTGATCCTGCTATATAGGATCACAGGTCTCTGTGATCATTTCACAAGCCCAGCCCCCATACAGTAAGAAAACACTCCCCTAGGATTAGATTTAACCCCTTATCACCCACTGTGTTACCCTTCCCTGCCAATGTAATTATTACAGTAACAGTGCATATTTTTAGCACTGATTACTGTAGTAATGTCACTGGTCCCCCCAAAAGTGTCAAAAATGTCAGTTAGGGGTCCGATCTGTCCGCCGCAATATCGCAGTTCCGCTAAAAATCGCAGATCGCCACCATTACTAGTAAAAAAAAAAAAATGACTTAAATCTTTCCCGTAGTTAGTATACGCAATAACTTTTGTGCAAACCAATCAAAATATGCTTATTGCAATTTTTTTTTACCAAAAATATGTAGCAGAAAACAAATTGGCCTAAAAATGTTAAATTTTGATTTTACATTTTTTCTGGGGGGGAATGTTATATAGCAGAATGTGAAAAATATCGGGATTTTTTTTTCAGAATTGTTGCTCTTTTTTTGTTTGTAGCGCAAAAAATAAAAATCGCAGAGGTGATCAAAAGCTCTTTTTAGTGGTAAAAAAAGGGCATCAATTTTATTTGGGTACAGCATTGCACGACCGCGCAATATTCTGTTAAATTTACACAGTGCCGAATCACAAAAAATGGCCTGGTCATTAAGGGGGCAAATCCTTCCGGTCCAGAAGTTGTTAACAGGACAAGGAGCGAGAGTCTAGATGATTCATACCAAAGTATGGCAAAACTTTATTAGCTAAGAAGAAAAGTGGCTGAAAACCTTATGGCAGGGTCAGTAAAATACCAATAAGGACTGGCCAAACAATTCAGAACTAATGCAGAAAAAATGACAGCAGAATGCAATCCAATCTAAAAGCCCTGTTTCCTCAAAAAACATTCAGCAGAAAATTCAAGTCAACATCCATGGATAAGCTAAAATTCAGTTCTAATTTTTGATGACTATTTTTCTTAATTTAAAGTGGAAGTGAACCCATCCTGTCGTCCTTTTTTTCCGGGACGCTCTTAGTTCCTGTAAATCCTTGATTGACATTTTCTGTGTCCACTGTACAGCTCTGACTTCCCATTCACAAGCTCTGGCTAAACCTTTGTGACTCGCTACATCACAGGGGATGTACAAATTGCCCGCACAGCACAGAGCAAGAGAGCATGGCAAACTGCACAGCTGAATAAATACTACGCATGCGTGGGATTACAGACCAATAGAAGAAAGGGCAGAAGTCCAGCACACATCGTCCAGCGTCTGGCCTATGAGGGACTCTGTGGAGGCCAGGGTGGCTTGGGAGTCTAAAATTGCAAAAGTAGGGGTCCCCTAAGGCTATGTATGGAGGGGGGATAGAGGAGAGATCTGAAGGGAATCCAAGTTGCGGCCGCCATCTTTGATTACTAGGCCCAAAAATGAAAAGTGCCGGATCAGGTTGCTGAGTGCCGAGATTGGGGCAATAATGGTACCTGGAGGGTCAGCGGGAGCTCCTCTATCACCCCAGCAATTTGGATGTTGTCCGAGTGCGGGGAGCTGGCAGGATGGCATGCGATGCGGCCAGATCGTGGCGGAGCTCTCGGCTATGCGGGCATACCGGAGTCCCCAGCTTCTAGGTTTTATTGTCAAAGCTTAAAGAATATGTAACCCCAACATTTCATATTCCTGATATGTGCTTGTATGAGAAAGTATCCTGTTCTCTTTGTTTTGCTTCCTTTGTGTGAAATCCCTGATGTTCCTGCCAGTCCCTCTTATTTCCTGTTAAAAATTGACCACACTAAGCAGGAGAATACGCACCGTGGTCAGCTCTCTAGATGTGCTGGGAACTCAGCCTGCTCTCCTCCATTATGAGACTTCTGCTGACACGCCCCCCCCCCCCATACAGCCTTTCACTGGGAGATTAGTGTGCTGCTGTTTCTCCTCCCATATCTCTCTGAGCACTGATTACAGAGGGAATGTAATCACTAATAAAAAAGGGGGAAAAAAATTATTTACAAATTTCTTTTTTTTTTTATCTGTACACAAATGTTTTGCCTTTCATTCTATTTTAAACTGAATGGGTTGTTTACAAGGTGATCATTTACAATCACTTTATGTTAGACACTAATTGTTTTTTCTGCAGGGATGCACCAGATTCTGTATGCAACAGTTTTAGAAAATCTCCCCTTTTAAGTCCTATAATACTGGTGTTCACCTTATTGTGCCCACCTTCTATACAAATAATGTGACTGTCCCTTTGTACACACAGTATCTAGTAATTACAAATTATACATAGAAACCAGGCTAGTAAACCAATAAACTTTTTTATATCTACAGTATTTGAACTCTTTTACATACCCAACCAAAAAAAAAAAAAAACACTGAAAATATGTTATGTTCTTTTAAAGTCCACAATTACTGTGAAAATTATACTGTAACAGATTCTGTCTTCTACTACAGTATATCTTTACAAGGTGAAGCATATGTTATAAAAATAGAATGCAACTTCACAATGTTTGTGTCATAGTGTTAATTTTTGTCTGATTCCATGGTCCACATTCTGTTTTGTCTTCAAATGGCTTTCAGACAATACTTTTAAAATGGGCTTTCTATTTTAAAAGAAAAGGTTTAGGATGACATTACACTTCAGTGGGACTTGCATGTCCAGCGATTTCAACACAGGGATTTATTTGCAATTGTTTTCAAACTGTGTTCTAATCAAAGGTTACTTCAGCGGCCAAAGGTTGCTTTGCACACAGAGACAATGACCGTTTTAAGCAATACTTTTCTAGTGTAAAATTGATCTTACTTAAAGCTCTATTGCTTTTATGGTAAAATTAGTACTGTGCTTGCATTTTGTATTGTACTGATTACTGAAAAGCATTCTTGAATATTATCATTGATACATTGTAGGTATGCAATAGCATTGTGTTGTTTCTTAAACCATTTACAAGATGCTTAGAATGGAATTTTTTTTATTTATTTTTTATTATTCTTTTATTTTGTTTTTTCTTTGTTGTTATTTTTTTATTCATTTTTTTCAAGCTTAAATTCTTTACAATATGAAAAGCGCTTACTATTTTCAACAGGTCAAGACCACTCTCCAATAGACAAATATGCTGATAAAAAAAAAGAAAAAAAGGTAATTGGTTTCCTGTGGCATGCCAACAACATACTTTGCATTATGCAATCACATAGTACAATGAGTGGTCAGCCTTGAAGACGATTGATTTTTATGAAATAAAACAATGTGAATATTTAAACAAAATCTTATTTGTAAAAGACAAGTGATTATTTTACAGAATGAGCAAGAACAAGAATCGTACCATTTAGATGAAGAAAAAAGAATACATAAAAAATAACTTTTTTGACAGCATGTGATTGTAACAGACTAAAGCATGTATACAAGATTCCATTCATTGATTGGATTTTAATTAGTAAAAGTCCCATTGGTCAGCTCTACTCAAAATGTTTTTCAGTATGTTAGATCACCCTGTGAGTCTTTATATCTCCAGGGTATACCAGTGACCTTTCCCTGATATATTTTTTGTCTTTTCTACCCTCCTGCAAGGCCTTTAACATGAAAGCATTCTTTTATAAATTAATTACCCAGTTATTTGTCAAGTAATACTTAGTAATGGAAATTGCCTATAACCCTTTTATTGCCACTGCCCTATTATCGTGCAAATGTAAATGGATGTAAACAAACTCACAACTGCAATAGAATTTTGAGCTCTTTAATTGCAGTAATTTTTTAGGTACGAAGGTACGAAGACATGAATTCCCCTCCCCCTTTCTTCATTAGGGACATGTATCCTGTGGGAGCCAGTGACATCCAAATCTATTTTCATAATGAAAAGTGTCAGAGAGACAAGACATTTCCTTTTCCAGATTTCTCCAGTGAGGCACAAACTTGGAACTTGCCAAGCATGGAGGTCGGCTATCTTGATGGTTGGAAACATTCCCCTGTGGATTATTGATGCACATGCAAGCTTTTATCTTACCTTTTGGTGAATGAGTTTTCTGGATTTTAATACATTTTATACTGAACGGATTACACCTTGAAGTGTCTTTTTATCTATGTTGAAACGTTCTATCCATTGAGGGCCATATGCAGTGGAATCTGCTAAAGAGTGAAAGAGTTCTGCTGTTCGATCAATTGGAAGTGCATTCGACCACTGTATGTAGTGATCCACTCTGGATGGTAAGAGTCAGTGTGTGTACATCTGTCGGTGGAGGATCTCTCACAAGATTTTCTATTTTGGACCCCACACCTATTGGGCTCTGTTGAGTTTTCCTGTCAAGGACTTCACCCTTGTATGTTTTTATGCCAGTATTCACCACCAGTGAATTGTGTCAGCTACTTTTCTATACATTATCGTAATACTGTAAATGTAGGTCTATTGTTTCCACAAACTTGGAACTGCTCAGCTTGGAGCACTCCTGGGTTCAGGGCTGTCAGATCCCAGCCAGTGTGGCCAAGAAAATAAAAGAAAAACACAGTTCAGTATAGTTGGTGCTCAGTAAAAGTCCTCATTTTAGAGGCTTATATGCAAGTTATTGCCAAAAAAAGTTTATGGGCACCTGGGTACTGCCCTGGGGGACATGTATTAATGCAAAAAAAATTTTTTTTAAAATGATCAATTTTACAGGAGCAGGGATTTTCATGATGCTTAAAGTGAAGCAATGAAAATGAAAAATTCCTTTAAATATCGTGCCTGGGGGGTCTCCTTAATGTGCCTGTAAAATGGTGCATCTGTATGATGTTTGGAGCCTGCTGCAGCAATACTGACATTTCTGAAGAAAAAAATGTCATTTTAACTTGTCGGCTCCTGGCAATACAGATAAAAAAAAGAAAAAAAAAAAAAAAGAAAAATGGAGTAGGGTCACCCCCCCCCCCCCAGTCCATACCAGGCCCTTCGGGTCTGGTATGGTTTAAAAGGGGAACCCTAAACAAAAGAAAAAAAAAAGAAAAAATGGCATGCCCCCCCCCCCCCAAATCCATAACAGACCCTTATCTGAGCATGCAGCTTGGCAGGTCAGGAAAGGGGGGGACGAACGAACACCCCCCTCCTGAACCATACCAGGCCACATGCCCTTAACATGGGGGGGGGTGGGTTATTTGGGGCAGGGGGAGCTCTGCCCCTCCTCACCCCAAAGCACTTTGTCCCCATGTTGATGGGGACAAGGGCCTCTTCCCGACAACCCTGGGCGGTGGTTGTCAGGGTCTGCAGGTGGGAGGCTTATCGGAATCTTGAAGCCCCCTTTAACAAGGGGGGCCCCAGATCCCGCCCCCTCCATGTGAATGGCACCCTGCCTTTGGCCAATCATGGCTCTGACAGGACATTGTGCTATGATTGGCCAAAGAATACAGGTCAGGTGCATGCTTTGGCCAATCATCAGCAAGCAACAGCGCAGTGCATTATGGGGCGCTCATCGGCGTGCGAATTTCCTGCCAAGCACCCCATTTGTTCATGTGTTCTGCGAACACACGAACAGCTGATATTCGAGTCAAACTAATCCTTTGCAGGGAAATCACAAGCAATACAAATGGATCCTATTTAAAGTATATGTAAACCTAATAACTAAAAAAAATATATCTATTAATCTTTAACATGTTAGTTCCAAAGAAGTTTCCAGAATTGCAGCTTTTGTAAAAATTATAGCTGGTTACATTCTTACAAACAAATGGTGCTGGAGGCATGGTGGAGTTGTGAACAGGACAGGGGTACAGTACAATTGTCCATATTTTCTGGCAATGTACCCGAATGCAATCTTTTTGGGTGGCCATTCAACAAATTTTAGATACCCTCCTAAGTGTCTTTTTTGGGTATCTCTAAACACTCTAAGAAGCTTACTACATGCATCTTAATAGCGGCTAGGAGGTCTATCCTTTAACATCACTCCATCACTGCAGATGTAAGAATGTTGGAACATCATACAACTGTATTTAGGGACTCTCTGGAACGATTTAATAAAATATGGGCTTGGTGTGATCACTCCCCTTTTGGCTTGTTTCTTCACATTACTACTTCTCCCTGACTACCCTTTCTGATCAGATTCTGCTACAGGTCTAACAATCTTGCACCAGAGTGAACCTTATAAATCTTATTGTGTTCTCTTTGCTATGTGAAATGATTATCGCATACATAATTGAGTGACCTAGGACTCTAGGTCCTAGCTTACGCTAAGGTGTCCTCATGTTTGGATAAACTTTGCTCTGGTAACTTTCTTTATTTTTCTTTTCTCTTTTTAGAAACTTTTTTGTGTCATCTGATGATATCATTAAGGTCTTCTTGTCTTGTACTTTTCTTATCTTTGCCATGAGACAAATTTAGAATGCTGGAAAAGACCCTAATGGATTTTTTTTTTTTTTTTTTTATTGGGTTTTTATGCAAATATAACAGACAATGCTTGTAAGCAAAAGAGAAAAAACAAATACAAATGTTTGCAGTGAAAGAGATACAATAGTATGGAGTTCAAAGAACTCGTCAGTGCAAAAGAACATGTACCATGGAACATGAAACAACCAAACCACAGAAAATTATATGAAAGTAAAGTGTACCCATAGAGGAACAGGTGAGAACATATACGCGATAAATGCGACATATAAGTGCGCGCGCCTCCCCGAGGCCCCCGAATTGGAACACTTTCCGCCCCAAGAGGGCACCTGCACCTAAGCTTCACCTACCTCCAACAAATGTTGACAAATCTTTTAAGTGAAGTATATAACAAGAAAGAGATATATCAAGCTATGGAAAAGTTATATATCAAACATGAAATAGAAATTCGGTCTGTAGAGTATAGTACACAAGATACTATGCATAGTCAATATGTCTCTATCACCAGGAGTTTACATAAGAACAAGAGAAGAAGTAAAAACAAAAAAAAACAAAAAGCAGAGTACCTTAATGCACCCGAGCACAATGAAATACCCGGGGCATCAATGCAGCAGGATATCATTTTTAAAGTATGAGCACCAGGGTTGCCAATCACGAGACAGCTGACACGAGCGCCCATTCACAGCCGCAAGCAGGCGCTCATACACATATATCTCCCTAACCAGCCTAATAACTGCTTTTCCCTCGAGGGGGGGGGGGGGTTAGGATCTTTCCATTTTCTCATCATAACAAGCCGTGAAGCATGTAGTATAAACATACAGGTAAGTCTGGAGGAGGGAGGAATGTCTGAAATGCCCAGACTCAACATGGCGAGAGCAGGGTCGGGTTTTAATTTAAGACCGGTAACTTTAGACATCAGGTGAAAGACATCTGCCCAGAACCTGCAGAGTCACGAACACGACCACAGCATGTAACGCAAGGTGCCCACCTGACCGCAGCCCCTCGCCAGCATTGGTCCGAGGGCTTGGCGGTAGGGTTTGGGAAATTAGCCAGAAGGAGAGGGGTGTAATACCACCGCTGATGGAGTTTTTGAGCGGTTTCCTAGTGGTTAAGTCCCTTGGTGAATCTAAAATTGTGCTGGATGGCTTGAAGCCATTGATTGTCCGTAAAAACAGATTTGAGATCCCGTTCCCATTTTAGCATGTGGGTGGTTTTAGTGAAGATATTTTTCGTTTGTAGTAATTCATAAAACAAAGAGATACCCCCGCGATTCGGAGAAGTCGCATTGAAAAAGTCCCAGGCCGAGTTCGGGATAGTCTTGTGGAGAGGTTGGAGACGCTGAAGTAAGTGGGTAGTTCTAATGTAAGTAAACATGTCCTTCTCTAATTGCAGATATGAATGGGTGAAATCTGGAAATGTTAAAGGTTTGTCATGTCGATATAAGTCGGACACCAATTTAATACCCGTGCTGGCCCATAATGAGAGATCTAGACCTGCAGTGAGATAGGGTGTTATATTTAAAGACATTTGGTGTGATCATATTACATGATTGCATTGTTTCGTCTTTATTGTTCAACTGTAAAATAATAGCTGGTGATCTTGCTATGAAGGTTCCTGTTGAAGCTTCATCAAGAAACCCACCCTGAGAAACACACATTCAGATTACAATAAAATAATTACGTCTATATAAATGTGCTTTTTTTTTTTTTTTCATGTGAAGTTTTACATTTGAATTCAAGTGTGAATATATTAGAATTTTTAGTCTCTGTATCCTTGGGTGTGCACTAGTTGTGCTTAGATTCTGTTTGCAGTGAGTTCCAACTGCAGGATGTTCAGTCCATGACCAAAGAGGGAGCATGGGAGGGGTTTTGCTACTGGTATTGCAATGGCACTGACAGCGAGTGGATGCACAGATCTTGGATTCCACTGTGCAAGCTTGCAGTGGTACAGCGAAGGATCCAATTTATTATTTACCAGGAGAGTTCAGTTAACAGATGCACAGAGAACACCTTATTCATTAGGCATAAGAAACAACATCTTTACATGAACAAAAATGATTCTCTGCTGACAGCGGTCAGTGAGTAAAATCTAAATTGCTTCAGACTTTATTTTCTGTTTCTCCCAGTTGCTACAAGTAGATATTTTAATACAACGCAAGTTTTATTATTGTGATGTCTATGATACTTTAGTATCAAAATGACTGCGTTTGTAGAAAATAGTCAATAATTGCCACAAACAGTTGGATCCGAGGTGGAAAGCGCAGTGTGCTTTGTAATATGAGAATATAATAAATACTTTAAATGAATACATTAAAGCATTGTGAAATTTTTTAGGTGTTTTATCATTTTTTTTTTTTTTCATATGGTTGCTGCAGGTTTATTATTTCAAGTAGAAATATTTTTCTGCTAGTCCAATGTATTATTTTCATTTAGTATTCAATGCTTATAATACTTTATGACTAACAACCACTTCTTCCAATGTCATGTCAATATAGAAAGTTCTCATAAAAAATGTAAGGAAACCAACAATGTGAATTTCAATAGGCTGTATTCAATTATACATTGACTGGGGCTATAAAATACATGCTATGTTGCTTGAAAATGTTCCTACAGACATGAGGGGAACTTAAAGGAATTCTCAAGTGCATATAGAAAATACAAGTGCATATAGAAAATACAAGTTCTGTTATCATCGGAGTTATTAATAAAGGAATGCAATATAGGAAAAGAGCGAATATGCATGGATATCAAATAATAGACTTAAGTATTTCACCCTTCTCAAAGGAAGTGGTGCTAAAGCCCAGGCTCTTTACAAATCACGGTTTCCGTCCTTTTCACAAAATCAAAGGTAAGATGATTAGTGTTTTTCTTTTACACAAGTTTCTAATTCATGCTCAACTGTTGGTGGGGCTTGAGGACCAATTTCGAGCATTACAAGAATCCAAGTAGTTTTAGACTAGGCAAACAAAGGCTGGCATTTAAAATATAACACAGGAAAACCGATTTGATAAGTTTTATATCCCTTATGTGATGCTTAAATTTGATCTTATGTAGACAAGATGGTCAATCTATGATTGATATACTTTGCTTCCAAATTACCTTTAACTGTTGATTTGTTTCCCTGCATCTAACAATCTTCTGTTCATATGACAGTCACATAAATGTATATTAATAATGAAAAAAGTGCAGCAAAATGTACATCAATAAATGCGAGATACCATATTTGTGTAAAAAAAAAAAAAAGTATTGTGAATCCATCTATCCTTGAAATCAAGTGTAAAATTGTATAAACATATAAATAAAACCATAAATCCCCACACTTGTGCATCGGTAATGAAAAAAATTAATATAAAAAATCTATAACATCTTTCCGTGAAATATCCATATATATAAATATACACAGAAATAAATAAAGTGCAAAATAAATCTGTAAATATGTCTCTCTTACTAGTAATGGTGGCAATCTGTGATTTTTTGCCGGACTGCAACATTGCAGCGGACAGATCGGACCCCGGACTGACATTTTTTTACACTTTTGGGGGGACCAGTGACATTACTACAGTAATCAGTGCTATAAAAATATGCACTATTACTGTAATAATGACACTGGCAGGGAAGGGGTTAACACAGTAAGTGATAAAGGGGTTAAATGTGTACCTAGGGGCCTGTTCCTAACTGGGGGGGGGGGGCGTGGCTTGTGAAATTATCACAGAGACCTGTGTTCCTATATAGCAGGATCACAGGTGCTCAGTGATCATTGCAGAGAGAAGAACGGTCAGCTGTGTTTACATTAGCTGCCCGTCCTTCTCTCTCAGCGGGGAGTGATCGCGGATGTCAGATGGCAATTGGAGCTGCCTGCCCTGTGCATCAGCATCCCTGCTGCCGAGTGGGGGCTGGAGTGCGCTACCGGCAGGGTGCGATCGCCCCCTAGCTGCAGGCGCAAGACGGATGTATGCCTACGTCGGTTCTCGCAGGAGGGCCGCCCTGCCGCAGCATAACTGCGGCGGGCGGTCGGGAAGTGGTTAATTTCTTGAGTTCCTAAAGCACTAATGATTTAAAGTTTTTGAAAATCCTTGCATATACCTCATAACAATGAAACAAATCCTCCTACATAAGCTGTATCTTTTTATCTGCAGCCATCTGTCTTCTACAGTCTTCTACAACACACAGCATTTCCACAGAAACTGTCAGCATCTTTCAGAAGCACAAAGCAGGGGGTAGGGGTAGGGATCTGAATTCACACACTGCACTGCTTAGTGAGAAGAGCTCTGAGTCTGATTGGAGGGAAGAGACACATCCCCTTTTTCTCTTGGTGTCTTGGAAAAGCTGTCAGAGCTGAATCATGTAGATAACAGAAGAAAAAGGCAGCAAAAAGAAATCACACACAGAGCTTTGAGCAATTACACAGTAAAGAAGGATGTGCTTTTTTCATATTTCATCTCTGAGGTTTACAACCACTTTAAAGTTCACCTTCATAATTATGAATTATTTTTTTCAGTTTTTTGGGGAGGGGGCTTTTTCATTATATTGGGAAAAATCTACACACTACTATTAAAAGAGAAGTATGGGGTTTGGCTTTTTTTCTGAATTATACTTACCTAGGTGGATGCAGCATCTGTGTGATGCTCCTTCTGCCCCCCACCCTCTCTAACACTGAGAACCAGTGGATCACTCAGTTCTCAGGGCTCCCTGAGCAGAGAGCTGGTGACTATCAGTCACCAGCTCTCTGCTCTGCCCCTCCTCACTCACTGGAGCACTAGGCTGTAGAGGGAGCGGGAGCGGGAGCGGGAGCAGCCGGCTCAGGTTCTCAGCAGCTCACTGAAAGGCTGAGCCAGGTGCCGGGTGCCAGTCCTGGAATGTGGGTGAATCCTGAATTAATTGTCGTGATCTTTCCCAAGCCTGGACTGGCTCTGTGACGTCAGCTGACAGTGGGCTTCAGCCTGCTGTGTGCTGAAAATGGGTCACAGGAGTGCAGAATGAACTGTCAAACGAGCTTCTATCTACATTTTTTAAAACATCTTGTAGTTTATGAGTGGATCAGTTATGTAACATAAGCCATAGAAGCCCACCCAGCTTCTTTGGGGCCTGGGGGTGGGAGGGGGCTCCCAATATGGCACCCATGCAGAGGCGGTCGCATGTCCCCAAATGCAGACAGCATGAGTACAGGCAAAGTCACCCACATGTATGTTATATTGGGAGTACCGTCTGTCAGAGATGTATAGTAACTAAGTAGAACTACTTCACTACTGTACTTAAGTACCGCAACGCGGTATCTGTACTTTCCTAGAGTAGAATTTTTTCCTCCTACTTCCACTTTTACTTCACTACATTTTTTCGATGATTTCAATACTTCTACTCCGATATTTTTTTTTTGTGCTGCATAGTTACTCGTTACTATTAATTACCACTGCCAGAACAGTAGATGGCAGGTTTCATGAAGCTCAAAACATGTGTATTATCAGTGCATACGAAAATAAATGCTACTGTATGTATAAATAAAAGCTGCATTTGAAATAATAAAAAACAATATGATGTTCAAACTTTTGACTGCTTTCTTTAATAACTACATAACACAGTACTTGTACTTTTACTTTCAGTACTTGAGTAGCAATTTTTTTTTCAAAACTATTGGTACTTTTACTTTCAGTACTTGAGTAGCAAAATTTTTAAAAAAACTACTTGCAATACTTAAGTACAAAAAATTATGAATATTTTAGTACTTCTACTCAAGTCACTTTTTTTTTTTTTTCAAATGTCTTTTATTGATCAAATGTAACATAACCATCACACAAAATATGCATTAGAACACAAGTCCAATATGTAGCTTACATGAAGCATCAGAGGCTAACGTCAGCAATCACTTCGTCAGATCTGTAACATATGATTAGAGCTCCATAACAATGACATGGTATCAACGAGTGTAACAGTAAATTCCATGATATCAAACCATGGGGCAAATGACATGTAAAAAGAAGTAATGCACAAGTATGCAATAGGGACAACCACTTCATAAGTACCAGACAAAGGTCAATCAGGTAAAACACAGAACATGAAGAGTAGTCACGGAGAATCTGGGGGGCAGGGGGGGGAGACAGGAGAGGGGGGGGCACATGGAGGGGTGGAAGGTGTCAGAGGGGCAGAGGAGTGAATGGAGTAGACAGACGTAGTAGTGGGTGGAGGTGAGGGTGAAGCTCGGCCTGTAATAGACGGTTAGAGTCGTCCCGTGCGGGCGACCATGGCGCAGATCAGTCCGTAGGTGAACCAGCGACCCCGCTCAGAGCCATGCCCTCTGCAGACAGGATAAAAGAGTTCCAGTACGCCCATGTGTTGCAGTATTGCTCCTTCCTACCCTGAGCCGCAAGAACCAGGTCTTCCAGCTCATTAAACCACTTGACTCTACGCAGCCAGAGAGAAATCGTAGGGGGAGACGTGCTCTTCCAACAGAGGGCTATACAGGATTTTGCTGCATCCGTCAGATGTCTGAGCACCGAGCGTTTGTACCGCTTAGGGGCAATGCCAGTGCAGTGCAGCAAGAAGAAGGCTGGGTCATCCGGGATGGTGCGTTCCGTCATCAGCTGGGAGATCCTACGAACCTCCGACCAAAATCCCCGGATCAGGGGACAGTGCCAGAAAACGTGGGATAGGGTGCCTCTCTCCTGCAGACAGCGCCAGCACCTATCAGTCGCTTCCGGGAAGATGCGGCTCAGTTTATCTGGAGTATAGTACCAGTGCATAAGAATTTTGTAGTTGCTTTCCTGGACGCGGGTGCAGATTGATGATTTGAGAGAAAATCGGATAATGTTGCGTCTCTCCGAGTCAGTAAATGTCCTCTGAAGCTCCCTTTCCCATTTGGAAATGCCCGGGAGGACAAAGTCCTCCGGCGGCACGGAGAGGAGTTCGTACATCTGTGAGAGGGCATGGGGCAGTGCTCCCCTTGTTACCAGTAATTGTTCCAGCGAGGCATGGTCTCTTCCGAACCGTGTCGGGGGCCCCAGTCCCCGCAGAAAGTGGAGTAGCTGTAGCGCCTGCCATCGGGTCAAGCGGAAGCGTCCCGTTAACGACGTCAGCTGTGAGAGAGACACCCACTCGTGACCCTCGTAGAAGTGCGAGACCTGGAAGGCTCCCTCCGCTAACAGAGCAGCAAATTTATCCCCCGCGCAACCCGGGGGGAACCGCGGGTTCCCTAAAACCGAGAATAGCGGGGAGTGACTGTCCGCCAGACCCTTGGAGGCCACCACCGCAGCACATGTCCTAAGTGTCGGGCCCACGGTGGGATGACGTCTAGCTTCTGCCGGTAGGTCCTTCAGAATCAGGGGTGCCCTGGACAGACAGAATGGAAACAATGAAGCCTCCAGGCTTACCCACTGCTTCAGGTCAACGTGTCTCGCCCAGTCCACCCATCTGGCCAGATGTGCCGCCTGATAATAGCGGCGGACATCGGGGAGGGCAACGCCGCCGTGTCGTTTAGGTAGGACGAGGAGTCTGCGAGCCAAGCGAGGCCTCTTCCCGGCCCAGACTAAATGCGTGAAGACCGAGTCGACCCTGCCAAAGAAGGACGCCGGGATGTGGACCGGGAGTGTCTGAAATAAATAGAGGAGTTTCGGCAGGACCGACATTTTCAAAATGTTACAAAGTGCTATGTCTTTAGGCAAGTGGACCTTAGAGCCATTAACAGCGATCAGGTGGGGAACGTATGAAGCTGCTTGTTGCTCCCGGAGGGACCGAGCCAGTACCCTGCTGCACTTGTCCCCAGATTCATAACTAATCTTCCCCCCACGTTGGATCGCTGCCTTGGCCCGATAGCGCAAAAGGTCCGCAATCTGATCCCTGAGGCGCGTCAGCTCTTCTCCCACCCCAGGGTCAAGATCCCTCTTGTGTCGGTCTTCCAGACTCACCACCTTCCCCAATAAGTCGGTCAGTGCGGCTTCCCTCTCCCTCTTGAGGCGCGCCCCATGTCGGATGAGGACCCCCCGGACAACCGCTTTATGCGCTTCCCAAAGGACGTCTGGGTCACTGTCCGGTTCCACGTTCGTCTGAAAGTACAGCTGCAGATGTTGAGTGACGTCAGCGAGCACCTCCGGTACTTGCAAGAGGCTCTCGTTCAACCTCCAGTGCCAATCCGAAACCCTGTTTGTGCCACTGAGGTTGACCGTCAGGGTTACCGGGGCATGGTCCGACCAAGTTATAGTGCCCAAATCCACCCCTACGACCGACTCGAGCAGTCTGTGCGGAAGGAGGAACAAGTCAATGCGCGAGTAGACCTGGTGCGGCGTGGAAAAATACGAGTAATCTCGTTCACCTGCGTGTAGAATCCGCCACACGTCTACCAGTTGAAGGTCATGCAGTAGTGTATGGATCTGTTTGCGCGTACCCCGAGGGACTGACGAGAGGCCCGTAGAGGTGTCCAAGCGTGGATCCAGCGGGATATTGCAGTCACCTCCCAGGATGAGTTTGCCTTCTGCGAAGTCCAACAAGGACGTCAGCGACTTGCGGAGGAAAACCTCCTGATGTACATTAGGGGCATAGATTGTGGCGAGCGTGACCTTGACCTCACCCAGGAGTCCCTTCAGGAATAGAAACCTGCCCCGCGGGTCCACTTTGCGGGCCTGCAAGGTCCAAGGGAGCCGGTTAGAGATCATAATGGAGACCCCCCGGGACTTGGACTCGGCATTGGGGGAATGGTAGACGCAGGGGTAAAACCTGTTTTGCAGGAGGGGGAACACACCCTCCCTGAAGTGTATCTCCTGTATGAAGGCGACATCTGTATGTAGTCGTTTCAGCTCACCCAGCAGGACACGTCGTTTCTCGGGCACATTGAGCCCTCTGGCATTAAGCGTGGTCACCCGCACGGGATCCATGAGGCTAGCTAGAAGAGTAGAGACCTAAGAATAGAGAAGGAGGGGGGCCAGGAGAAAAGGAATGTGAAGTAGAAGATCCAAGCAGAGGCACGGGGCTGGCGGGGGAGAGGGTATAGGGGGAGGGAGGGAGGGAAATTGGTAGGAATGATAGAGGGACAAGAACCGGTAGGTTAAGATATAGGGGGCAAGGGGAAGGAAAAAACAAACAATAAGGGGGATACGTAGAAGTGGTAGTGGAAAAAAAAACAAAAAACTTTAAGACGTCCCGGGACTCCTCCTCTAAAAAAGGGGGGGGAGTCACACCTAAGGACGCAGGCCTATTGGGGACGAAGACCTGAGAACTAAAAACGGAAGCGGGAGAGTCAAGCCCATGAGCCAGAACTCCCCCCATCCGGTGGTGCGTATCAGTATAGGGGACGCACGGAGGAGGAGGGCGAAACCCCCCCTCACCCCGCCCGCCCCCCCAGCATAAATAAGAAAAAGACTGCCAACTAGTAAAGTGCAAAATCAGAAGAAAAAAGGAAAAACATTCAAAACTAAACTGTATTGCAATGAGCACAACCCGTGACAGCCACCGTCCACCCCGTAAAACCAGGAAAGGGCAAGGACGGCGGCTGCCGCATGAGCCCGGGGTTCAATCGCATGGAACCGCACTCTCCAGGCCACTGAAACCAGGGGGGGAAGGCCCCCGCCGGCTACACCCGAAAAAGCCTTGCACCCAAGGGTGGGCCGGTGTCCTCAACACAGTGGGCCCGGAGGTGCAGGACTGCTGATTGTACGCCCCCCCGAGAGTAAAACAAATGATAACCCTGTGAGATACAATAAAGCCAGATCCCCTGCAGTCCCAAACTCCCCTCCCCCCAAATCAGAGCCCCACCCGCAGCCCACAGCAGATACCCCCCAGCGATCCCCCCTGGTCTACCCTCCCATAGGTCCCATTGTCCAACATAGGGAACGATATCCAGGAGGGCGGGCCCATCCCCCCACGATACCCCCCCACCCAGCCCCACCCCCCGGCCCCCCCCATCCAGACCAAAAGTAACCTGGTGTAGCCATAAAACATAGTAACCATGACCGAACCAGTTCCAG
Organism: Pelophylax lessonae; assembly: GCF_965119305.1. Taxonomy (NCBI): domain Eukaryota; kingdom Metazoa; phylum Chordata; class Amphibia; order Anura; family Ranidae; genus Pelophylax; species Pelophylax lessonae. Next base: position 264,059,253 of record NC_138773.1, on the reverse strand, counting down.
TACCCCCTCGCCTACATCCCACACCCGTGCACTGCAGTACATCAAAGTCCCATGGGGGGTAGTCAAGGATCATGTTCCCCCCGTATTTCCAAGCAAACATGCCAAAGACACTGTGGATAAGGCTGTGAGGGGGAACCAGTAGATACCGGGGCCTCACAAAGTCACTGGAGACAGGGTTGGTGAGGGGGAGCCAGGTGAGACCGGGACAACACAAAGTCTAGGAGCGGTAAACCGAGGACCTCAGCTCCCACAGCGGCAGTCCGGTCCAGGACGGGTAGTGTCAAGTGGGGGGACAACCGTAACCGAAAACGTCCGGGGGGGGCAGGCATGGGAGGGAGACATGGGCACAACTTGCAGAGGAGCCGGTGAGGGAGCGGGGGCAGTCCCCCGCAGTGGAGACAGAGGCATGGGGCAATGAGGGTACAGACGGATTCATGTCCACGGGGCACACAGAAAGGCACCAGGGTCCAGTCGCCCCTCACAGGGCATCAGAAAAATCAGGTAGGGGGAGGAGGGGGGATCCAGCACAGCGGTTCAGTCAAAGAAGGGGAAAAGTCTCACCTCAGGGGAAGGCTCAGCAGATCAGAATCGGGAAGCGTCAGTCCTCCCTCACCGGAGCCGGGAGATGTTGTAGCCATTTGGGGACCTCAAACGGGGGAACCCCAGGAAGGTGAAGAGCGCCTGCAGATCATCCGGGTGGCGCAGTGTCATCGAAGCTTGGCCCTTCCGAATCGTCAGGGCGAAGGGGAAGCCCCACCGATATGTGCAGCCCAGCTGCCGAAGACGATCCAGGAGGGGCCTCAGCAGGGCTCTACGCTACAGGGTGGCCCGCGAGAGGTCCGGAAGGATCTTTACCTTGGCTCCGTCAAAGTCGACCTCCCCTGCCTCCCATGCTTGTCTGATGATGGCATCCTTGTGTGTGTAGCGGTGCAGCCGGCAAATGACATCGCGCGGCCGATCAGCATCGGAGGACCGGGGTCCCAAGGCCCGGTGCACACGATCAAACTCCAGCGATGCGGGAGGGATGCCCGGGACCAATCGGTGACAAATGGCGTGGACCGTGGGCTGCAACGAATCCCGCTCTGTGGCCTCAGGTAACCCACGCAGCCGCAAGTTGTTTCTTCGGCTGCGGTCCTCCATCTCCTCCAAATGCAGCTGCAGGTCAGTGACATGTATCTCCTGTGCCTCCCGAGCGGTCTCCAGCAGGGCCACCCGCGCCTCCAACGATTGGACCGAAGATTCCCCCTCTGCCACCCGGTCAGTAAGAACCTGGATGTCCGAGCGAACCGCCTGGATATCCCTGGCGTGGGCCTCTTCAAGCCTCAGGGCCAAGGCCTCAAAGTCTCTCTTCATGGGTAAGGCCTGGATCAATGCCCGTAGATCTCCTGTATCCCCAGGCGGCAGTGCAAAAGTCATGGGGGGAGCAGCGGGTGTCAGGTGCGGGGACCCCAAGTCCAGTGGCCGGGGCGTAGCCGGGGAAGTCGGGGCCGACGCCATGGGGCCCGGGGAGACCACACGTGTCCGGGCCTGTCCCGCGCGGGCCGTAGAGGATCGGGTCCCCGGGAAGTATCTGTGCAGTTCCGAGCCGGGCGAGGTACGGAGAGGCTTCCTGGGTCCTCTCCTACGGCCGGTGCTCATTCCGGGGTGGTAGCTGGCAGTCAGATCGTGGTGGACAGGGAGAGACGGCGGGAGCTCCAAAGATGTGCGACCTCACTCCGCCATGTCCAGGACACGCCCCCCTCAAGTCACTTTTTGATCGAGCACTTCCACTTCTACTCAAGTCACTTTTTGATCGAGCACTTGTACTTTTACTCAAGTATGGGTTTTGAGTACTTTATACAACTCTGCCGTCTGTGTTCATGCAGCTGCTGCATCCCACCTGACATCAATGGGACTTCCTGCACAAGAATGCACGGAACGTCTGTGCATCCCTGTGTGGATAAATACGGCTCTGCAGGGCATATGCTATTGCATACCCCATGGGAATGAGGCCTAAAAAAGTCAGATAAGCTACTGAAGGCAGAACAGCTGGTTTTAAGATAAATGATAATTCCATGAGTTTATTTTTTCTTGAAAACTTGCTGACAGCTCTCCTGCTAACTGTCTTGATTTAGCATACTTTTTGTGAGAATCAATGACAACAAGGAGGTTGCCTAGGGGCCCCCCATCAAAACTTTGCTATGGGGCCCCATTTTCTGTAGTTGCGCCCCTCAAGTGGATCGTAAATAGTTCATAAACTTAAATCGTTGGTAAAATGGCATCTGCTGTACTTTCATAAGAAAGTGTTAAAAGCAAATAAACGCTGTTCAGAATATATTTTTTATTAGTTTAGTTTTTTTGTTACCGTGAGTTGAGAGGCACAATATGTATATATTTTCAACAGAATAAAGATTGCAGCTGTAGACAAGACATGGCCTTGCCAATGAAAGCTTACATTCTGTAGGGATAAGGCACATTGGAAGCATCAGGGGAATAATATAGATTATTCTTTGTGTGTGCATATATACTGTGCCTCTTTGAAATGTTGCAGTATGTGATCAGTGAATGCCTACAGCTATGTGTTTGGGGAAAGTCTGATCAAATCCCAAAGACAGCAAGACATCTCCTTTATGGTGAGACATGCAGGTGGTAGTTGGAAGGGAGTAAAGACAAAGGTCATTCTCTGAATAAGCATTGGCGAATGGGGTTCTGCAACAGACAACTAGGTACAGTATTTTAAGAGTACACCATAAGTCAGTACTGGAGTTCCCACAGATTAGACAGGTAATTTATTAAAATGTACCTTTAGTTTTGTATTTATACATTTGAACATATTTATTCAAGGATAACTAAACAAAAGAACAAAAAAGGTAATGTTATATAGCTTACCAGTCCTTAGGTGTGGTGGCTGCATTAGTCTTCATTTTCCAGGCTAAGGAATGTTTAGCAATTACAGAAAATACATGTTTGCAATCTTGCAAAATGCAGTGTCCTTGTCACTTCATATGAGATGAAGAGAAAGCACAAACAGCCTTATCTTTCTTTTGTAAACTATGAATCCTACCCAATGGCATTTTAACTTACATTAACATGTTAAAGTTGGCATGAAATTTTAGTGACTGGTTTTAGATCTACTTTAACCTTAAAGTGGTTGTAAACCCTTACATACACTATATTACCAAAAGTATTGGGACGCCTACCTTTACACACACATGGAGTTTAATGGCATCCCAGGCTTAGTCCGTAGGGTTCAATATTGATTTGGCCCACTCAGGTTGAGGTCAGGATTCTGTGAAGGCCAGTCAAGTTCCTCCACCCAAAACTGCTCATCCATGTCTTTATGGACCTTGCTTTGTGCACTGGTCCAAGTAATTTGGTGGAGTCCTTTCCTCAACCCAATAGAACATCTTTGGAATGAATTAGAGTGGAGACATCAAGCCAGGCCTTCTCTCTAACATCAGTACCTGACCTCACAAATGTGCTTCTGGAAGAATAGTCAAACATTACCATAGACACACTTCTAAACCTTGTGGAAAGCCTTCCCAGAAGAGTTGAAGCTGTTATAGCTGCAAAGGATGGGCCAACTCAATATTAAACCCTACGGACTAAGACTGGAATGCCATTAAAGTTCATGTGCGAGTAAAGGCAGGTGTCCCAATACTTTTGGTTATATAGTGTATACCCACTGAAGTGACTAACCTCAGGTGATATACAAAGATGAAACAAATCTTCCTACGTTCATTGTACATGTTTATCCGCAGCCCTCTCTTCTCTACATCTGTTCAAAGTCCAGAATTTACACAGCATATCTTAGCTTCACAAGGCAGGGAGAAAGGATCTGATGCCACACACTGCACAGCATAGAGCTGAGTGTATTCTGAAACCTGAGTGGGGAGGAAAAGACACACCCCTCTCTACACAGTCTCATAGAGAAACATGCACATCTGAGGCTGTCAGTCACCTTCTGTGTGCTGGAGGGGGGTGGGGTCGTGGGTGGTTTCAGGGCCACCTTCTAGGATTGTTTAGGGTGGGAATAGACTGTCAAAATTGACTCATGCAGATAGCAGAGGAAGGAGACAGTGAACAAAAATCACACTAGATATTTTAAATAGAGGCAAGTACATACTATAGAAGGGTATGCTTTGTTCATTTTTCATTTCAGAGGATGTTTTGGAAACATATTAAATGACCCTGTAGGTACATATGTCACACATTCCGAAAATGTGTCTTGCCATTAACTGTGCCTAATTTCTTCATATTTGTGTTCTCATATACACGAATGATCACTTATTTTTTTTTTTTTTTTTCATCATACAAAAAAGGCTCATATAAACTTACTGATGATAATTATAATACAGATGCTGATTTAGTCATTTCAAAAAAGCCATGGAGTCCTAATTAATGTCTGAATGGCCTCAATATCGCATTATTAGGAGACGAGGATAAAATTTGAAATGAGGACATCAAGCACGTTAAGAGGAAACATGAAAAACATGCATAATTCAGTATCACAAACCGTAAAGTCTTAGTACCAAATAAAATCAGCTAAGAGAAAGAAACATATTGTAAAAATGAATACTAATAAGTCAAATTTTTTAGTAATCACATAGTTAAAGGTACACTCCAGTCAAGCATATAAAAATTGGTATTTAACAGGTCTGTAAATGTCTATATTTAACAGGTCTGTAAATTTCTATATTTCTTGAGTGCTCTATGATATATAGTTACATAGTTAGTAAGGTTGAAAAAAGACATCAGTCCATCCAGTTCATATCTCAGTTCATATCTTCTTTGTATCTCCTGATTCATCCATTGAACCAACTCCAAACGGGTTATACTCTAGTTGCTACATTGTCTGAAGGGGCAGACATATTATTTGTTAACACTGCAAATCTGCACAAGGACCCTTTGGGATTTAAGGGCCCATTTATACTAAATATGGGTCAAAAGCAAAATATGTGCAAATATCTTAATGCACACATAAGAGGTGTACTCTTTTTATAGCTAAATTCTAGGTTCTTTTTTTTTTCATATTTACATTGGTCCAACTAGGACCAATGCAAATATGCATTTTCTTAAATACCAGGCCGATCCCTGTGGAAGCAGAGAATCACTGTAGAAGCAGCTGCTACTACAGTAGTCCTTGCTGTCTTCCAGGTCCCTTGCAGACGCAAATGCCATTCAATTAAATTGTTGCTTTTTTCTCAATGAATGCTAAATTATTCTCTGATTGGACGGTGGAGAGGCAGAGAAGATCTCCCCCTTCTCTCCAGCTCTCATGTTTACTATGCAGCAGGTAGGTCGCTAATCATGGCTCGGGCTCTGAGCTGCATGCTAAGAGGCTGAGCCAGCTACCGATCAGGCATTTGGGTGGATCTTGACATTATTGTTTAGATTCTTCCAGAGCCTGGAGTGGCTCGGTAATATCAGCCAATTTTAGCTCTCTGACGGCTGATTCTGTAAGTGCATTCCTGTGACCCAGAAGAGAATTATGACCAAAACAAAAGCTTATCTTTTAAATATTTCTGTTTCATGCACAGCACTGACAATTAGCAAGAGGCTGCAGTCCTGGATTAAAGTACAGCAAAGGTCCTGCAAAGGATAAAGGGAAAAGAAAACAAAACTCTATCTGAATGTAATTGAGGAGGCTTGCTTTCTTTAGCATTGTAGCAATATTTCCTGTAGAGCATAAGATAAACTTCACTCAGCAATTTTACTTGTTTCCTGGAATTGCTGTTCAACTTGTTGAAAATGAAATCTGGTCTCCAGATATCCTCTCTGGTTTATATTGCTAATAAAGAAAGTGCAAACAGCCACTGTTTGCTTCTGTTCATGCTCAGCTTTTCATCTGGGACTATAATCTCAAACTTAATAGAGTACAAAACTATAAAATAAAGAATATTCTACCAGAAAGAGCTGAAGTGGAACACACTAAGAATACGCTATTCTATTATTTTTAATATCCAATCTCTACCACTTTCCTTTTTTTTTTTTTCTATCAGAGCCAAAACTATTAGTTAAACCACATGGAATAACATTGAGTTGTCATGTTTTGGCTTCATTCCAAACTGGTCATCATCTACTGTCTATGCTTTCTGGTTAAATGGAGCCTGTTGATTTAAAGCGCAGTCTTACACTGCCTGTTGTGGCTGGTATGCGTACGATATATTATAGATGAGAACCTCCGTTCATTTCGCCTTCATATTTTTTTACTATGCATTTGCTCCAAGTTTTTCAATTTTTCTGATATATTGTATTACCTTTCTTGACAATTTTCTAAATTTTTTTAATGTACTTTGTCACCATGTGTTCGGATTATCCTGTCCACACATAGAGCTCCTGGGTACAAGGTAACTGCTGAGTTCATCCTAACCAGAAATTAGCTTACATAAAACTCAAGAGAAAAGCAGAGAATAAACAGAAGATAATTCAACGTAACTCTGCATGCATGATAAATAGTAGAATGTGAGCACTGAAATGCAGAATAAAATACATTCCACAGCAAACTGGTACATTAACATTTAGGAAGTTTTTTTAGAAAATCCCCCTATGTAATTTTGTTTCCAATGAAAAGTACATGCCATAGCTCTTCCTGTTGCAAATGGTGAAGGTCCTCCCTTTACAGATGCAGATGTTGGGTGTCCTTTCCAGATAAAACGCAAGCCCCTCATTTTAATCTATTACCCTGTTTGCAGGATAGGCTGAATATCATAATAATGCACCCCTAGGGGCTGATCTGGGCATTCAAACTGCAGACGCACTGGGTCCTCTCCTAGCTCCAACTTAGCTTAGTAGTAGCTGTTCTGGACTGTTTAAACTTCAACTTGCACTGTTTCTAGAGAGGACCCCCCAACAGTTGCCTCTGTAATGGGAGGACATTCTACATTTATACTAGGAGGAGCTTTGGCATGTACTACTATGTAGTGATGGACGAACATCGGCCGGGGCGGTTCGCGAACGCCAGCTGCGAATGTTCTCAAAAGTCCGCGAACCGCGAGTTCGCGGCAGGCCCCATAGACTTTAATGGGAGGCGAACTTTAAAAATGTTTAGGTCATATTTGCAGCCACAAAAGACGTACTAGCTGTGCACAAATAGTCCCAGCACATGGACAATGTCATAACAGAAGTATTGCAATTGAAAAAATTGCCCTAAATTTTTTAAATTTTTTTTTACAGCAAAAAACATATTTTTTTTTCATAAATCAGCCAGAACTGACAGCAGCCAGTAAATACATTGTATAATACATATAGGGTCCATTCACACATCTGTAAAATGGGTCCGCATCCATTCCACAATTTGGCGGAACCTTTACAGACCCATTGTTTTTCATTTCCAGTCTGAAAAATGAGGCATTCACAGGATAAAGAAGTGTCGGCCATTCCAGGCCCCAAAAATTAACCCACATGCGTTTACCTGACAGCCAAGAACGTAGTATTCTGTGGCTGAAGGTACATTAGGCATTCACAAGTAACAGAAGTAAGTGTCGGCCATAAAAGGCACCAAAAAATAGCCCACATGGGTTTACCTGACAGCTAAGAATGTAGTATTCTGTGGCTGAAGGTACATTAGGCATTCACAGGATTCAGAAGTAAGTGTCGCCCATTCCAGGCCCCAAACATTGGCCCACATGGGTTTACCTGACAGCTAAGTATGTAGTATTCTGTGGCTGAAGGTACATTAGGCATTCACACAGTATACAGAAGTAAGTGTCGGCCTGTATAGGCTGCAAAAATTAGCTCACATGGTTTGAACTAACAGCAAAAAACGTAGTTTTTGATGGCTAGAGGTACGGTAGGCGTTCACAGTACACAGAACCGTAAGTGTTGGCCTGTATAGGCTCCAAAAATAAGCTCACATGGTTTGAACTAACAGCAAAAAACTTAGTTTTTGATGGCTAGAGGTATGGTAGGCGTTCACAGTACACAGAACCGTAAGTGTCGGCCTGTATAGGCTCCAAAAATTAGCTCACATGGTTTGAACTGACAGCAAAAAACTTAGTTTTTGATGGCTAGAGGTATGGTAGGCATTCACAGTACACAGAGCTGTAAGTGTCAGCCTGTATAGGCTCCAAAAATTAGCTCACATGGTTTGAACTGACAGCAAAGAACGTAGTATATGATGGCTAAAGGTACAGTAGGCGTTCACAGTATACACAAGTTGGTGGCGGATTGTATAGGCCGCAAAAATGAGCTCACATGGGTTGAACTGACAGTAAAGAACGTAGTATATGATGGCTAGAGGTACAGTAGGCGTTCACGGTATACACAGGTAGGTGGCGGGCTGTCTAGGCCGCAAAAATTAGCTCACATGGGTTGAACTGACAGCAAAGAACGTAGTATATGATGGATAGAAGTACAGTAGGTGTTCACTGTATACACAAATTGGTGGCGGGCTGTTTAGGCCACAAACATGAGCTCACATGGGTTGAACTGACACTTTTTTTTACGCTCCAACATTTGAGCCACAGAAGCCTGCCTTTTTCCAGAAAAACTTGATGACCGCATCATGGAAGGTGGAGTGTTGGACAACTGTGAGGAGACAGGAGAAGGAGAAGGGGGAGGAGAAGGAGAAGAGGCTGGATGGTGAGAACATGGAGTGTGGCTTTGTGGGTTCTGACAGTTTTGCTCCCACTGGGCTTGGTGATGGGATTTCAGGTGCCTTCTTAAGGCGGTTGTCCCTAGGTGAGTGTTGGGCTTACCGCGACTTATGCGTTGACTGCAAAGGCTGCAGATGGCAACACTAGTGTCAGCAAGGGACACATTAATAAAAGCCCACACTGCGGAGCCATGTGCTGGTGTCCTGGGAGCGCCAGATGTGACTGTACATGGTTGATGGTTCGCTCCTGATACATTTGCAGTCTGCTTTCTACCTCTTCTGCAATGCAAGTTCTGCCTGCCTCTCCTCCCTATCTGCCGGTCCATCAGTCCGCCAGTTCTACAAATAATTGGCCAGTAACTGTTGTCACTGTGTGTAGCAGAATTAACATAGCAAAAGAGGCCAAATGTTTGCAGGACTAAAATACACTCTTAGAAATGTATACTGTTAAATAACACCCCACTTCAATATGTGGCATTGGGGGGGAGCATTGGTGTAGCACACCAGTTCAAAAAATTGGCCAGTGAGTTTGACGCTGTGTGTATCAGACTTTACTCAGCAAACTAGGCAATATTGTTGCATGACACAAATACACTTGAAAAAGTTTACTCAGATAACACCCCACTTCGATATGTGGCATTAGGGGGGGGGGGGGTCAATTGGTCTATCACACCAGTTATAATACATTATAAGTGCTTTTGTCACTGTGTGTAGTGTTGCTGCAGAAACTCTCAGTCTCACCACCACACCTGTCACAATGCTGCACAGTGCACAATAATAGTACTAATCCACTATAATATGCTTTCTACAAAGTATATTATACTGTGGATTACCCCCCTCCCCCACACCCCTTTTTAGTGCACTGCACAGCAATACCAAAAAATTTGCAGCCCTTTACATGACTTTTGTGGACATTAACAGAGCAATTTGTGTGTGACTGCAGCCGATCTCTAACTGCCCCTAAAGCAACCACTGGATACCTGCCCCTATAGTAAAGACACTGTAATAAACCCTATAACAACATTGGAGCATTTTAAATGACTTTTGTGGACATTTACAAAGCAATTTGTGTGTGACTGCAGCCGATCTCTAACTGCCCCTACATTAACCACAGGATACCTGCCCCCATAGTAAAGAGACTGTAATAGACCCTAAAACGACATTGGAGCATTTTAAATTACTTTTGTGGACATTGACAGACATTGACAGCTCGATTTGTGTGTGACTGCAGCCGATCTCTAACTGCCCCTAAAGCAACCACAGGATACCTCTCCCTAAGCTCAAAAGATACTAGACCTATACCGAAATACCAGCCCTGAAAAGGACTTTTGTGGACATTGACAGAGCGATTTGTGACTGCATCCGATCTCTAACTGCCCCTAAAGCAACCACTGGATACCTGCCCCTAAGCTCAAAAGATACTAGTAGACCTATACCGAAAAATACCAGCCCTTCACAACGCTATATGTGTCTAGCAAACTCTCCCTGACGTGCACAGCAGACCTCTCCCTACACTGGCAGAAAGCGGAATGTGAAATGGCCGCCAGATCGGGTCTATTTATAGGGTAGGGGGACTGTCCATGTGCTGGTATGTTTCAATTGGCTGTCCCGTTCCACCTGACGGCTGTGTCACAGGTCAAAGTTCTCCCCAATGTAAACAAATATGGACGCCGCGAACGACGCCATGTGTCCGAAAATTTGGTGGGTAGTGAACAAGCAAAATTTCCCGCGAACCGACCGCCGGGCGAACGGCAAGGCCATCTCTACTACAATGTACCAGAACTGTATTGGGACATTTCCTGAAAATCTTCCTGAAGGTGAACTTACACTTTAAACACATTTCAGAGGTGATGCATTTTCACATTTATAGAGCTGTATACATTTATAGAGAAAACACAGTTTAATCAAGCATCAACATTAAATATGATTAGGCCCTCAAAGTTCTTCCCTTATGTCTAAAGAGCTGCACCATCTGCAGCTTTCACAGATGATCTGGAGAGCAGTGTATGTTTATGTGTGCAGTGCAGAGCTATGTGCATGTTTGTGTGTGGTGCCGATTATTCATATGCTTGTGTGGATATATTATGACAAGTATGTAAATAAGAAAATGGTGCTAATATATGTCAAAATTTTCATGGTGTGAAACATGATGAAAACTGTGCTAATTACAAGAAATCATGTATGTTTTTCCCACTTTTTCCATATACAGTAAATGCTCTCTTTATTACAGTATATGTTCTTTCATTAATAGCAGAATTTTCCAAACTAGGTCCTGCAAGTTACTTTAGACGGCCCCCTGCAGAGTATTCCAGAACCAGGTGTCAGGGTGCCAGGAAACCAGACCACATGAAGATGCAAGTAAAATAAAGCAGTTTATTAGGGCAACAACAATAAATGCACAGCAAGAGTGAGGAGTGAAATCAGGAAAAGCCGGGGTCAAGTTCAGAAGCGGGTAGTCATCCAAGCCAGGGCCAAGTCCAGTAGCGGGTAGTCTGCTGATGCCGGATCGTCTGTCGACGAGGTAGAGAAAGTCATCAACCAACCAGGTAATGCACGGAGGAACACAGAGAACAGAAGACTGCCAGCAGTGATGCACATTGGAACACAAACACAAGGGAAAGGACTGCAAGCTATCAGGTGATATATAGTCAGGTGTGCAACTTTATCACTGAGTGACGCCCAGGCAGCAGGCAAGTGATGATGCAAACAGAGTTTATAAGAGACAGCAGTCTGCACATGTCCAAGATGGCTGCCAACAGGAAGGCACGGTAAGACCTTGACAGTACCCTCCCCTCAATGGCCCCTCCTCCGTGGAGCAAAAAATGGTTTATAAGGAAAGCGAGCGTGGAAAGCGCGGAGAAGGGCAGGAGCATAAACATCAGTGGAGGGAACTCTTCGGGACAATAACTTATCCAGTGCACCAGGTATTGAACCTGACCTCGGAGCAGACGAGAATCCAAGATGCTGTTAACCTCATACTCCTCATAATTGCCCACAGGAATGGGACGAGGAAGTGAATAAGTATAGCGATTGCAAACCAGTGGCTTCAAAAGTGACACATAAACGACATTGGAGATATGCATGCCAGGAAGAAAATCAAGTGCATAGGCCACCAGATTCACCATAGGAAGTATGCATAAAGGCCCAACAAAATGGGGTGGCAGTTTAGAAGTGGGCATCCTGAGGTTGAGATTACGGGTCGACAAACATACCCTCTCCCTGACCTGGTACGAAGGAGCAGATAAACTGCAATCTGCCTGGAGCTTCTGACACTGTGCAGAGACCTGTAAAGACCCTTGAATCTGCACCAAGAGGAACAGAGGGCACGAAGATGATCCTCCACAGCCGGGATGTCCTGTGGCGAGAATGACTCAGGCAACACAATGGTTGGAACCCATAATTGGCCATGAATAGAGACATTCCAGAAGACAAGTTGATGGCAGAGTTTCTGGCAAAATCCACCCAGGGTAGCAGATCAACCCAATTGTCCTGATGGTCAGAGATATAACAGTGGAGAAATTGCTCCAGAGCTTGGTTGGAACGCTCCGTGGCACCATTGGACTGCGGATAGTAGTCCGAGGAGGAGGCAAAGGAGAGTCGAATATCCAACTCGGAGCAAAAGGCATGCCAGAACCTGGAGACAAACTGTCTCCTATGGCCCGAGACAATCTCCTTAGGCAAACCGTGTAAGCGTAAAACCTCTCTGGCAAACACAGAGGCAAGCTCAAGAATGGTAGGCAGCCGCTTAAATGGAACACAGTGGCACATTTCGGAGAACCGGTCGACAACCATGAGGATAACCATGTAACGTCAAGATGTGGGAAGATTCACAATAAAATACATGGCTAGGTGAGACTAGGGATTCTCCCCATTGGGAATGGGATTCAGTAGGCCCAAGAGAAGGTGCTATTGAGATTATTTCTGGGCACAAGCCGAACAAGCAGCCACATACACAGCAACATCAGTGGGGAGAGAAGGCCACCATAACTGATGGGAAATTGCCCAGGGCAACTGGTTCTTACCAGGATGACCCGCAATCTTGTAATTGTGGTATGTGTGCAACAGTCTGATGCACAACCCCTCAGGTACAAAACATTTGCCAGCAGGTCTCTTTGTAATTGCATTCAGCTGGAGACAGCTTCTTGGAGTACAACCCACAAAGAAGTAAAGGTCCATCAGGTGTGCGACGCTGAGACAGGAGGGTGCCTACTCCCATCTCAGACACATCCAACTCTAGAACAAAGGGCAAACCAGGATTGGGATTTGACAGAATGGGACCTGAAGCGAAAGCAGACTTAATGGGCCTCGAAAGCTTGGAAGGCAGCAGGTGTCTAATTGTGGGGATCGCTGCCCTTCTTAGTCAGATCTGAGATAGGTTTGGCCAAAGAGGAAAAGTTCCTGATAAATTTCCGATAGTAGTTGGCAAACCCAAGGAAACCCTGAATGGAACAGAGACCACTAGGGCAAGGCCATTGTAGAACAGCCAAAACCTTCTGAGGGTCCATGGAGAACCCTTTAGCATAAATTATGTAGCCCAAGAAGGCAACCTGAGACAGGTGGAATTCACATTTCTGGAGCTTACAGAAAAGCCCATTCTCACGAAACCATTGCAGCACTCGTCTGACATCCAGGCAGTATGAGTCAATGAAGTCCAAGTAAATCAAGAAGTCATCCAAATAGACTATACTGCATTGCTGCAACATATCATGAAAGACATCATTGATGAATTCCTGAAAGACAGCGGGTGCATTGCACAACCCAAAGGACATCACTAGATATTCGTAATGACCTGTTCTGGTATTAAATGTGGTCTGCCACTCATCACCCTCCTTGATCCTTACTAGGTTATACATGGCCCTTAGGTCAAGCTTGGTAAAGACCGTTGCTCCCTTGAGGCGGTCAAACATTTCAGTAATCAACGGAATCGGGTATGCATTTGTGACTGTGATGTGATTGAGGCCCCTATAATCAATGCAAGGTCTCAACTCACTACCTTCTTCTTTACAAAGAAAAAACAAGCACCCACTGGAGAAGTGGCCTTCGAATGTGCCCCTCGGCAAGCACATCCCCCATGTACTCCTCCATGGCCTAATTCTCTGCAACTGAGAGAGGTTAACCCTGCCACAAGGGGGAATGGCACCAGGTTACAAGTCGATTGTACAATCGTATGGACGATGAGGAGGAAAAATAGCAGTGCACACCTTGTCGAATACATCTTAAAACTCATGATATTCAGTAGGCAACACTGAATCCGAGGAGGTACAAAGTACTTTAACAGGCCCATGGATACAAAGAGCGCAACACTGTGGAAACCAAGAGAGGATCTCAACCGACTGCCAATTAAAGGTCAGATTGTGTTTCTGAAGCCAAGGGTACCCCAAAACAACAGAGTAGTGTGGGGACGACATAACCTGGAAACAGGTTGACTCCCAGTGAACAGCCCCTATCGCCATTTCAACTGGAATAGTCTCATGGGTAACCTATGCCGGTTGCAGGGGTCTGCCATTAATCCCCTTGATGACTAGTGGAGAAACACAGGGCTGCAAGGATATGGAATTTGCAGCAGCAAACCTACTGTCAATAAACTAACCAACAGCACCAGAGTCTACCAACGCCTGAGTAACCACCAAACTTGCTGCCCAGAAGAGGACAACTGCAATTATCGGTTTATCTTTATGGGAAACTGGGGATGAGGAAATTCCACCTAAGATTTGCCCCCGACAGGACCTTGGTTGCCAGCATTTCCCGGATGGGTAGGACAAGATTTCAGGAAATGCCCTTCAAGGTCACAATACAGGCACTGGCCTTCCCTCCTAAGTGAACCCCAGCTGCATGGGTTTACAGCCAGATGCACCATCCCAAGGAGGAGTGGGAGGTGGGGGAGGAATAGGTGGGGAAGAAAACGTAGGAACTAATCTGGTAGAAGGCCTCTACAGGCACTCCATAAATGATGGTCTCTCCCCGAGCCTGGTATAGATCAAAATCAGGAAAGATATGAGAGCCTCAAACTCATCAGGGAGATCCTTGGCCAAAATCCTTCAATGCATCAGAGAGACCATGAGAGAAGACAGCCACCAGAGCCTCATTATTCCAGCTCACCTCTGCTGCCAGGGTACGAAATTTGATGGCATACTCGGCAATGGTTCATATACCCTGTTGAATGAACAGGAGCAGCTTAACAGCAGAGGCAGAGCGAGCAGGTACATTAAATACCCTACAAAAGGAGGCAAACTCAGGTAATCGAGTATCACAGGAATATCATTCTCCCATAAGGGATTTGCCAAGGCCAAGGCCTGGCCGAAAGCAACGAGATTAGGAAGCCCACCTTGGACCTGTCAGAGGGAAACGCCTGAGGAGCCATCTCAAAATAAATGCCCACTTGGTTTAGGAAGCCACAAAACTCACTCAGTTCACCCCCATAGCGCTGCAGGAGGGGGGCTGAACCAGTCACCCCTATGGTAACAGTGACTGCAGCTGCAGTAGCAGGAGATGCAACAGGAGCAGCAGCAGTATCAGGAGGGACCACCGGCCTAGCAGCACCAGGAGCAAGGTGTGCTGTGCATTTAAGCAACATCTGCAACACCTGAGCGAAGTGACTCAAAATGAGATCTTGTTGATCGAGCCCGGTAACCAGCATGGGGAGCGTAGGAGCACCTGCATCGTCAGGATTCATGGCCCTTGTGTACTGTCAGGGTACCAGGAAACCAGACCACATGAAGATGCAATTAAAATTAAATCTGTTTATTAGGGCAACAACAATAAACACACAGCAGGAGTGAGGAGCGAAATCAGGAACAGTCGGGGTCAAGTCCAGAAGTGGGTAGTCATCCAAACCGGGATCGAGTCTAGAAGCGGGTAGTCATTCAAGCCGGTGTCAAGTCCAGTAGTGGGTAGTCTGCCAAATACGGATCGTCTGTCAATGCGGGGTCATCTGCTGATAGGGTAGAGAGCCAGGAAAGTCATCAGCCAAGCCAGGTAATGCACAGAGGAACAGAAGACTGCTAGCAGTGATGCACCTTGGAGCACAATGGCAAGGACTGCAAGCTATCAGGTGATATATATACTGTAGTCAGGTGTACAACATCATCACTGAGTGACACCCAGGCAGCAGGCAAGTGATGATGCAAGCAGACTTTATAAGAGACAGCAGTCTGTACATGTCCAAGATGGCTACCAACAGGAAGGCAAGGTAAGACCTTGAAACCAGGCAGAGTAATCTCTTCCCAGATGGTGCCTGTATAGTCCCAATCCTGATGGCAACATTCCTCCGACTGATACAAGGGCACCAATCCAGCATTGACAAAGGGTCATCATTCTACCACTGACACAGAGGCACCTTTACTCCCACTGATCACTGACACAGGGGCACCATTTCTTCTACTGACACAGGGGTACCATTCTGTCCACTGGCACAGAGGAACCATTCCTCCCACTGACCACAATTCCTCCTACTGACAGAAGGGCACATTCCTCCCACTGACACAGGGGCACCATTCTTCCCACCGACACCAGTGGATTTTTTTACCTCCAATAACCACTAACACCAGGGAATTATTTACTACCATTGACACAGACATTTTAACCTCCCAATGACCACCAAAGTAAGGACATTTTTTATATCCATTGACCATTAGTGCAGGAGCTATATTTACATCAACTGACCACCAATACAGAGGCATTTTTGTGTTTCCACTAACCACTAATCAATGTGACGGCTCTCCTGTCAGACAGGCACAATGAGATAAGCTGAAACACCGATCTCTGTGTGCCTTTCACAGAGCCCCCCCACCCACAATTAGTGAGCACAATTTAGGAGCACACTTAACCCCTTGATCATCCCCAGTATTAACCCCTTCCCTTCCAGTGTCATTTATACAGTAACAGTGCATATTATTTAGCTCTGATCACTGTATTGGTGTCACTGATCTCCAAAAAGTTTCACTTAGTGTCAGATTTGTCCACCGCAATCCCGCTAAAACTTGCTGATCGCCATCATTACTAAAAAAAAAAAAAAAAAAAAAAAAGTCCAAAAATCTATCCAATAGTTTCTAAACGCTATAACTTTTTTGCGCAAACCAATATACACTTTTTGGGATTTTTTTTAAAAAAAAATATCTAGCAGAATACAAAATCGCCTAAAATGATAAAAAAAATAGATTTTTACATTTTTTTCAATGGCAGAAAGTAAAAAATATTTTTTTTTTTCAAAATTGTCGCTATTTTTTTATTTATAGTGCAAAATCTAAAAACCACAGAGGTGATCAAGTACCACCAAAAGAAAGCTCTATTTGTGGGAAAAAAAGGACATCAATTATATTTGGGTACAGCATCACATGACCGCGCAATTGTTAGTTAAATCCGAATCACAAAAAATGGCCTGGTCATTAAGGGGGTAAAACCTTCCAGGGCTGAAGTGGTTAAAGCTCATTTGAGATTTTACTAATTGGGTTTAGATATACAATTAGTTGTTATATATAAAAACTTTTTTTGGGGGGTTCCTTTGAGCACAAATATTATGACTTCTATTACAACCCACACAAAGTGGTCCCCTACAAAATACGGTTTAGATAATCCTGATCTAACCCTTCCACAATCTGTATAAAACAAAGAAAAACTAAGCCTAGAGTTATTTTCGAAATAAAAAAACAGTAATGGCCAGGGTTTTCAAACCTCTCTGATTGATGTTTTTACCAACATCAGTTTGGCCAACAGTTATCAAAAAACCAGCAGAGCAACTGCAATCTGATGTCTGTGGTCAGCTTTAAAATTGGCGTTCTTTATCTTATTTTTGAATTATCAGAGTGTTACTGATGCTAATCTCTCTGAAAAAGAAAGTCCTGCCTTGTCCCAAAAATAATTGTTTGAACTGCATCTGCTTGACAGGGTTATTTTGGTTTGCCTGCTATGATTTACCATGTACCTTGAGTTTTGCTGGTTTTTGTCATGTGTTAAAAATTCATCATGAAAATAGCATTAGAGAACTATTCTGCTAATTTTTGATGATCCTTGAAAGATTGCTACCTATCCTCTTTTTTGTGCATTCTAGTAATTGCTTTGTTTACAGCATGATTAGATAATTAATGTCCTAAAATGAATAGTCATGCAGAATAATTTTGCAAATTTAATTGTCTGCAGTGAAACAAAAGGCAACATAAAATGATCGTGACAATTATTGATTAGTTGTGTCTATTATGCATTTCACTTTTTTATCAAATTATATTTACACTTTATTTTTTATATATTTTTTTAATTTTGAACGAATGTATCATGATACTTATGGAAGTAGAACTGTTGGTAGACAATGTCCTTTACAAATTCATCTTTGACTGTCTTACATGAAATTGTTGAACTTTCAGTAATTAATTATTCTATTTGTATGAGTGTTGTAAAGACATGAATGCAAATATGAGGCTGCCAATTCTAGCTTCTTTCAAAAAACAATGGTTGTGGCCTGGCTCTTGTTGACCTGGAACATGTATGCAGCAATTAAAGTCAGAGTAAGGGAAGAACTTTTGCTCTACATGCTTGCCCATGTTAGTGACCAAGAAACTTTTACCGTTACTGTAGCAGCACACGAGCCAGAAAAGCAGTATTTTAAGAATGCAAGGTCAACAATGGCAGTCTACATATTCAATTAGTGTAGGTTTCCTTTAAAAACTTAAGAAGGGCCAGCCGTCCTATGTGTATATCACATATGTGGCAGTATAATGCCAACTATCAAAAAGAGAATCCCAAGATGGTCACATTATATTTTAGATTCTGTATATTACAGAAATGTGAACACTTCCTTGAATATTTCTATCTGAGGATTGTTTGAAATAATTAGGTGCATATTTGGACAATCCAACCACAAATGAAAAACAAGAATGCCTTGAATGCATCTAAAGACAATGCAGACTACTTACAGAAGGGTATTTAATCCAGGAATACTATAAATATAATGTCTCAGGTTGACCCAGTGTTTAAAGACAAGCTAAGGGCCAATATTTTTGTAATGGTGCCCTAGGAGGTGTTTAAAACAAATTTAAAAAAGCATTTCTGGTTTGAATACAGCATTTTGTGTGTACTAGGCGCCATGGACCTTTACCCTGAGAAAAAGTCCCCTGAGCATCACATAACCCATCTAAAGACATTCAGAAATGGTAAGTATAAGGTAAGTATAAGGTAAAACAAAATACTACTGGTGAGTCCTCCAGGAAAGAAGGATCGGTGCCTGAGGGTCGGGGAGAAGACTCTGCAGTTAGACTTTGAAGACACCCACTGACAATCATTTTCCATGTGCTCTCCTCCTACTTTGTTGTTTTGTCATAGTGCTGAATCTTAACAATGTATAAGTTCAGTGTTGGACAGTGTTAGCCCCCGCTCACATTAGGTCGCTCCGACTTAGGGGGCAACCTGTGAAGTCGCGTGCAGTGTGACTTCGGCGCGACTTGCACGGACTTCACATAATGGAAGTCAATGCAAGTCACCTCCAGGTTGCCCCAAAGTAGTACATGACCCTTTTTCCAAGTCGGAGCGACTTGTGTCGCTCCTATTAGAACGGCTCCTGTACTACACAGTGGGAGCGACGGTGCACGACTTGTCAGGCTGACCAAGTCACCTGACAAGTCGTACCAGTGTGAACGGACACTTAGAGCCTACACAGGTTTAATTTATTCCTCCTCCTCCTCCTCATGTGACAGCATTTAGGCCCAGTGGTTGGCCATTCAGGCTCAAGCGCTATATCTTAGGAGGGGATCAGAGGCTCCTTCATGAAACACTAGATACTTCTCAACACCCTTCAGTGTGCATATCCACATATGTATTTATTAAACACATTAAAAAAAAACAAAAAAAAAAGTAAGCATGTAAAAATGTAAAAGGTCAATGAAAAAAATTACTTTAAAAATGACTTTACAGTAAATGCAGAATAACTCAAATGATATGTCTACTAAAAATGCATTTCAATCTTTATAGAAAAAAAAATCTACTTCTTGTTAGAAATTTGGAATTCCAGTATAATCATTTTACTAACTTACTTGCCAAATTTGCTTACGATGTGATTTCGTTTTTTTTTTCTTTTTTTGTTTAGATAGAGAATGAAACCCATACTAGTATTTGTTGGCACTATGTATCCAATCTAATGATTTTCCTTCATTTTCTGTGATAGAAACACAACAAGAAGGGAGAGGACATCTCTCAAAACAAGCAGACATCCATTCTCAGTTAATTGTCACCAGAAGTATTCCCTTTAAAACAAAACTATTTTATTTCTATTTTGGATTTTCTCTCACTTTCAACCCCAGTGACAAAGGTCACCAAGAAAAAAAGAGGGGTTATTTTTTGTAGTGGGGACACGGCAATAAAAACCTGACAAAGATTCTATCCCTCATCACTCCCAAGCATAATTCAAATGTTTTGCCTTTAGATACACTTTAACCCATTGTAGGCTACTTGCTTTCTACACATGGGGAAAGGAAAGTAGCACATCACAAACCAGAATGTTGTTTTACCATCGCCAAATCACGTACCTGGTACCTCATTTGACTTCAAGTGGTTATACCTAGATGAAGCCTTCCATGAGTTGCTCTGGCTCTCCTGTCCCACTGGGAGACCTGAGCTACTAGCCATCACGTCTGCCGGATAGTCGGAGACCCAAAAAGTCTGGGATCAACTTTAATCGAGTTGCCACTATGGTAACCCGAAAGCAATGACATGACATCACTTTCAGTTTATCGGCATCTTAACTGCGCCATTTTTTGAAAATCAAAATGATTGAAAAATGTTGATCTTGGCATTTTAAAATGCTTTCAAGTAAAAAGGAGGGACTTGGGGTTTTATAGACCCCCAGATCTCTCCAAAAAGAGTACCTGTCACATGCTTATTGCTGTCACAAGGATGTTTTAATTCCTTGTGACAGTAATAAAAGTACTAAAAAAAAAGCAACAGTGGAAAAAAAATAAATCAAATAACTTAACAATTAAAAAAACAATTTAAAATGCCCCCCCCCCCCGAGTATGCAGGCAAAGGCAAATGCATGCATCGGTTCCGCATGTACGCAAACCGCGATTGTTTCTCACATGTGAGGTATCGCTGTGAACATCGGGCTGTGGTAACCTGTAAAGGCTTTCAAAATGTGGCCTATGGATAGTAAAATTTACATTGATTGTCGCCGCTGTGCGGGTATGCGCAATTTTAAACATGTTTAAAATGACATGTTTAGTATCTATTTACTCAGTGTAACATTATCTTTTATATTTTACAAAAAAAAATTGGGTTTGTATTGTGTTTTTTTGCATTCAAATTGAAAATTTTTTATTTTTTCCCAAAAACTGTGTTTGAAAAACCGCTGCGCAACTACCTTGTGACATAAAAAATTGCCACACCCACTAATTTATTCTCTAGGGCCTCTGCTTTAAAAAAAAAAATATATATATATATATATATATATATATATATATATAATGTTTGAGGGTTCTATGTAGTTTTCTAGCAAAAGAAAAACAGATTTTCACATTGAAACAAAAAGTGACAGAAAATGCCTTGTCTTCTTCAAGTGGACAAACTGGCGGAAATAAAATTTATAAACTTAGAGTAAAGGACATTTTTAGAATTTTTGAATTTCCTACACCTGAAATTAGAAGTTTTTAGACTTCACTTGTTGCCTTGAGTTGTAAATACCATTTAATGGACCGCTTTTGGTTATAACAAAAACCCTTAAAAGTTTCTGTTCAGTAAGCGTCTTTATTTTTGAAGAATTTGTTTCCATAAACATACAGCTAAACAGACATGGTGACATTTGTCTCTAATCAAATTTCAGTATTCTTGTTTAACTCTGGGGAGAATGTTATTGAGATTAACCTACAAAGTGACCTCAGGACATGATAATAAGGTCCTATAACATCTCATTTTCGGCTTTGAATTCTTAAGAGTTTATTTAGTTTGACTGACTGTAGTAGATTAATGCCAGGCAAAGGACGCCTTAGGTTACAGTTGGTGTTCTTTAAAGAGGTCATGATTTTTGAGCATATGACAACATTTGCGGCTCGCCACTTGCAACGGCATCACAGAGATCTCATTGACTTTTACAGGGTCTCCTTTTACAATAAATTGTGACATGATGGAAATACAAAACAAAGAGTGCCCAAGAAAACATTCAACACAAGGTAATAACTTATTAGCAAAATTTGACATTTATATTCCAAATCAAAGGTTAAACAGCCATCTATACACTGTAAGCATACCAAATATATTTACAAATGTTTTAAAAATGGTGTGTAATGGTGGTGTGGGGGGGGGGGGGGTAATTTTTATCATGTGTAACACTTAAAGATTGGAAGATTTCTTTCTGCCAGTCACTGTGCAGAAGATACCTGCCTGTCTATCTTTTGGCATGTCATATGTGTGCAAATGAAAGTGGAGCTGAACCCAATCAATACAATTTTAAGTAATCTAATCTAATCTAATCTAATCTAATCTTAAATTTATGTAATTTAAAAGTTTATTTTAGCCTAGTCTGCAGCTTTCTATCATCTGCATTAAAAGAAAACTAATGCGGCCACTACATGCAAGGATTAGTAAACTGCAATATATTACATTTTTAGTTTGGGTTTAATGCCTCCTCAAAATATACATCAAGCCAAAACATTTTTTTTCTTTGTTTTGAATAGAATGGGGATTGATTAGAACCCCTGCCCAATTTCTACTGCTGTTTTGGCACATTTAGAGAGATTTATTTTCTTGCGGACCCCTGTTACAAGTCTTTTTACTTAACAGTGAGGGGGACTCTCCAACAGTCCTGTTTAGCACTGAAAACTAGTAAAGGGTTCAAAACTTTTTCCACTTAACCACTTCCTGCAAACCGATGTACCTGTATGTGGGCTTGAAGAAGTGGTTGTACTAGGGTGATGCCTGCAGCTAGAGGCATCGCCATGCTAACGTTTTTTAGAGCCAGTGGTCGGCTTTCTTGTGATAAAAACTGATGCGGCTCAGCAGCCGCTTGGCCGTTATCACAAGGAGCGGGAGGGGACATCTCCCCCCCTCCCGCCGCCTTACGCAGCTCTGTCCGGGTCTCCCTTCCCACCCGGAGACCCAAGTGACCAGCCGTCCGCCAATTGGTCAGAGTCCGGCACGAAGCTGAATTTGGCTTTGATCACATCTTTTAGACCCCAGATCCCTTCATAAAGAGTACCTGTCACTGCCTATTACTGTCACAAGGGATGTTTACATGCCCAGCTCAGGAGCACGTTTTGAAGCAACTTATGAGAAAGAAGGTAAGAAGCTGTTATTGTGGAAGGCACATAATATGTTTCTTTTGCAATACAAATCGATCCTGCCTACGAGTACCGTATTACAATTCAGGGCTAAGTTACATGTTAAGTGCTGTAACCCATAAATACCAATCAGTTAAAACCCCACTGAACAAAGACTAGTGCAAGATGAATTCTGTGTGGTGGTTTTGGCGCACTTTGTTTGGGAATTAGAACTTTGCTCCTTGCACTCTGATAAATAATGTCAGTTACACTGATATGTCCCTTTGTAGCAGCCACTGTTATTGTGAGTGATTTGGAATTCCACTGGTGTGAAATGATCAGAACTGTATGCACAGAGGGATTACATTGAAATGTAGTATTTTTAACCAAAACCTCGTGAAACCAATGTGGAGCGCAAGCTTGTCTATTGCCGTGACTAAGCGTTTTGCACACATGCGCTTTGTCAAGTCATAGTAGAGCTGGCAAGCAGAGATTTTAAGCCCAATAGGGGGCAGGGAGTGCCCAGAGCTAAAGCGAAATTAGCTTGTTTAGCCATATTTAGGAATTTCGAATACTTCAAACTATCTAGCTTCAGTATGGATGGCACCTCCCTGGCTCTGCACACACCTACCAGCTGACAACCAATATGATCTGAAGTAAGATGTCAATAAACACACACAATAAACACAGAATTATTTCAAACCATGCAAGCATTTTGCCAACGGCTTCCCATCAGTGCCCATGGCTCCAGCCTGGTAACGTTTGCAGATACTACACTACTATCTTCTTGTATTATGGATAATAAACTGAAGTGCTTTCAACTTTCTTTTGGCTCTGGACACATCTAAGTTCCCACGTCACATGGTTTAAACATCTCCCATATATTGGAGCTACCGAGTGCTGTTATCTGTCTTCTTATAGTGAATAGTGTAGTCTCTGGTCAGCCTTTTAGTTAGAGTGGGGAGTGGGGGGGGAGGGAGGAGCAAGGGAGTGTCCTGCTATCCTAGGCTATTGGGCTGTGTGTTTCTTTTGATTCACACAGTGTAGAGAGACACAACACTAGTCCCTGCATGCAAGCAAGACTCCATTGGACACTGCCAAAGAGAGGAGCCGCCTTGAAACAAGAAATCTGGCGCAGTGATAATGGCACTGGCTTAAACAGGAATTTTGGCAAGGATTAAAAAATAAAGATGTTGCATAATCAGTAAGTGATTAAATAATCTGCTGAAAGTGTTTAAAAATCTGATCAGTTTAATATTACTTTAAACTCTTCCCGCCACCGTGGCACATATATGTGGACTATCAGCGGGTGGGTTTTAATGGTGAGAGGCCACAAATATGAGGCCCAATGTAAATACACTTCTGTGCTGAGAGTGCACACCTGAACGCTCTCAGCACAGTCATCGGCGGGGCCAGAACTTCCAAAACAAACCAATGACAGCCAATTACAGTCACATCACCCAAATGCCCACCTCCACCTCCCAGCATTTCACTCTTAAAGAGTGAGGAGGAGGTGACAGGAAGGGGTTAACTACAGTTGCTGGCTCTGCCCTACTGGACATGGTGGAAAACTACACAAGTGCATTCTTTCTACACATCAGCCAGCCAATTTTTTCACAATTTATTTTCCGTGTTCTGTAATTTTTTATCCTCATGAACAGTAACGTACCGACTGAGAATGAAAGCATGCTAAAAAGAAGAGGGGAAAAATGGATGGGCAGACATGTGTAAACAATAGGGAAGAAGGGAGAGCAAAATTTTTTTTTAAAGAGAAGGAGAGACTTGCACTTACAATGTGAGACTCCTGCAGAAGGCAATGATGTCAGAGATGGGGTGTGGTCAAGGGGAGATTGTAGTTCTGACACTTGATTCCAAAGTGTTGATTCCAACATAACATAAATGGAGACTATAGCTCTGATATAAGAAATTATTTAACCCAAGGGGTGGACTAGGTCTCCCCAATTTTGCCACATATTACAAAGCTGCACAATTGGCACAATTAACTAAGTATCATGCCACTACTGAAATTCCCTTATGGGTTATGATAGAATCTATCGAATGTGACCCCATCTCAATTTCCAATCTCTTATGGTTACAACCATCAGATCGAAAACATATTACTAATCCAATTACCAAACATTCTCTCTCTTTATGGGATAGACTAAAGACTAATTATAATTTACAGTCTACACACAATCCACTACAATCTTTTCTGAGAAATCCAGCCTTTTATCCGGCTTGGGAATTCCCAAATTCATTTCGGCATGGTCTAGGTCTGGCCTGTCAAGGCTATTTAATCTGGTCTCTAGCTCTTCTACCTTAAGTTTTCCTGAACTTTGTGAATCACATAATTTACCACATTCAGAACTTTTTCGATATCTCCAAATTAAAAATTTCTATACCCCATTTATAACAAATGGTACCATTCTGAATCAGCTCTCTCAATTTGAGCATATCTGTATCAACAACCCACACTCCAGAGGTCTAATTTCTAGCCTATATTCTCAATTGCTTAACAATCCAGACGTGGATACACCAAACTATGTCAGGAAATGGGAAACAGACCTTGGCTGTACACTTAACCAATCAGAATGGTCTGAAATCTGGTCTGTAACGAAATCTTCTTCTTCAAATATTATCGCAATTGAATCATCATACAAGGTTCTTTCACAATGGTACTTGGTACCAGCTAGAATCGCCAAGTTCACACCAAACTATCCGGCTTTTGGTTTTAGAGGTTGTACGGAAATAGGTACACATGTTCATATTTGGTGGAATTGCTCAATTGCTACAGTTTTTTAGAAAGAAATATTCACTCTAGCATCTAAAATGTTTGAAATAGATATTACTCCAGATCCGGTGATTGCCATTTTAAATTTAAAACCTGCATGCCTGACACGAAAACAATTAAAATTATTCCTTCAGCTTCTTAATGCCGCTAAACAAACCATAGCCAAAGCTTGGAAGACTACCACTTTGAATCTTGTAGAAGTTAAACATAGGATGAATAATGCATTATTACATGCAAAAATGAAAGCCATGGATTGCGATAAATTTAGTACTTTTATAAGCATTTGGGACCCTTGGATTAAACATGGCCTATCACCGGGTTTTGAGGAACAGGTTCTGAATGCTTGGTAGTTAAGACTTATATTTTCTTTACTTTGCATTAACTTTTGTGGCACAAGTTCTATTCTCGATGCCCTCTCCTTTACCCACTTTACCCTACCCACACCCTGCTGACTTCTTCCTTTTCCTTTCTTTTCCCACAGCCATGTTCTGAATACCTTCTCAAAATCTTAATATCTCAGAATATCATGTTAATAATTCTACCTTTTTCTTTTGTTCCTTCCTTTTGTGCAAACTTCACTATACAGTAAAACATTTATAATACTTCTGTAACAATAACAGTATTTCTACTTCTGTTTTTGTTTTGTAACTTGCTTTATGGCTGTTTTATAAAACTCAATAAAAGTATTGAACGAGAAAAAAAAGAAATTATTTTACCAAAGTAACAGTATGGACATTGAGTACCTTTCCAATGTTTTTCACTGTTGTGCTTAGCATAATAAGTCACTATAAGCAAGGATGCTAATTACATTCTCCAGTATACAGATGACCATTAAAGGAAGATTTTCATTTGAAATACAAATTTCAAAGTATGGTATGGCAAGATAGTAAAAATGTAAAAGTCATGTCAAAAATGACTTCTAGGTTAATGTTACATGTTTATGGGGTTAGGTACCTCAGGCCTAAGGATTGGTGGGACTTTATGGGCAAGGTATAGATAGTAACAATGAGTACAATACTTAGTAAAAATAAATTTTGTTTACTGTATGTAAAATCATATATATACAGTATACAATGGTAATAGTGTGAGTGAGAAGGGTGAGGAAAATGATAGAATGGTGACAATGTGTAAATAGTGACTTGGTAAGATAGGAAGTTTCTCTATTTCGTTTAAGAGAGTTTTCCTCTTTTTGCGTCCCAATGCGTTTCGGCTCGCTCCTGGAGCCTTTTTCAAGGGTGTAAGTCACATAATATTCCTGAAATAATCAGATAGATACTCTCAGTTACATATTGGTGATACCTATTGATTGGTATATCAAGCAATGGTATCTCCAGACAATATTGTTACATACATTTGTTTTGCCGCAAGTAGAGATGGAGTTCCCTCTAGAAACAGCGAGAGCGTGAGCCTTGTAAGCCTGCAAGGTATTAAGTGAGTTTAGGAAAATCATATTTGTATCAAACAGTGCTGAGTGTTGTTGGGGTTAAACTTACTGGCTATGTGGTAGGTCTCGGTGCCCCAGGATTGCCAGATGGGACATACAGAAAGGTCCCATTCAGGTGATGCTGGGGTGTCTTGCTGGGTTGTGCTCCAGATTGGAATAGTATATCCAGTCAGGGAAAATCTCTGAAAAAATGATTTGAGGAGTAAAGTTCAGTGTGTGGGAATTTTTGGAGTGCAACCGGCATGTATGAACCCTTTCATAGGCTGGTACCTTGTGGGTTCCTTGCTTGCGTTGAGGTCGGGCATTTGATTGTATGCCTGTTGGAGCCTGTTGGGTGGTGTGCTCCGATCTGTAGAAATGCATGGGTATGATGTATTGTGTGTTATATGAAGGTAAGTATAATATAATATATATAAAGTATATATATAATAAAAAAAATGAAAATTGGACGGTAAAGTGGTATAGGCCACTTGTGCTTTTGTACTATTACATTTTGGGATGATATATATGTGTATAGCCATATATGGGCCTTAAATTCTGGCTATGTATTAGCCACTTCTTAAATTGGTATGTATTGGAGCATATGCCCGTGCATCTTTGATGTGATTAGTGCCTCAATTCAAGCGACTGTGAGTCGCTGAATACATTGCAATTCCTGGTAGGAAGTCAGCAAAGTTGTGAGGGAGTTTGCTTGATTTTTAAAGTTTTAAACCCAATATGTTTCAGGTAAGGTGCCATCATATACTAGGAAGTATATATATTGGTGGCTGTAAAATGTATATATGCAAGACCAGAAAGTAAGGTATCCTCACAGTGGGGGTAGAAAGACCAGTGTGCAAAAATGTGACTCTTTTATTACTGTTACGTGTTTAAAAAATGCTGGCCTGTTGAGGCCAGTAACTCACTTTTGCAAATGCAGGAATGTCTCTCCGATGTGCGGGCTTGTAGCGGCTCTTGTGGGTACCTCTCTCCTCTCAGCCTGTGTGAGAGTGAGAGGACCCGATGCTCCCCGGCCTTTTAACGAGGCTCGCGCATGCGCAGATCGCGCCGCACGTTCCTCTCGCTGATTCCCTTCAGCTGACGCTAGGCTGTGGGGCGCGTGCGCGAGTTGCACGCGCATCCTCACCTACGTCATCCGGGATATATGAGACCACTAAAGAGATTACATATGTTTACTTTAGCATTTACCTAAATTACATGCCAGTTTTGTATTATTCATCTTTTTATGTGAGCCGCATAGTCATGACATGATTTACCCGCTACAAACACCCGACAAGGTAAGCCCCTGTCGCTGCCCACCAGGCCGACCGGGGCACACAGAAGCGATGAGGCTTCGTCATCACGCCCCCTCCCACACTAGTGGAAGCACGCCCTACCTTGTCGGCGGCCGCCAGCTGATATCCCGGATGACGTAGGTGAGGATGCGCGCGCAACTCGCGCACGCGCCCCACAGCCTAGCGTCAGCTGAAGGGAATCAGCGAGAGGAACGTGCGGCGCGATCTGCGCATGCGCGAGCCTCGTTAAAAGGCCGGGGAGCATCGGGTCCTCTCACTCTCACACAGGCTGAGAGGAGAGAGGTACCCACAAGAGCCGCTACAAGCCCGCACATCGGAGAGACATTCCTGCATTTGCAAAAGTGAGTTACTGGCCTCAACAGGCCAGCATTTTTTAAACACGTAACAGTAATAAAAGAGTCACATTTTTGCACACTGGTCTTTCTACCCCCACTGTGAGGATACCTTACTTTCTGGTCTTGCATATATACATTTTACAGCCACCAATATATATACTTCCTAGTATATGATGGCACCCTACCTGAAACATATTGGGTTTAAAACTTTAAAAATCAAGCAAACTCCCTCACAACTTTGCTGACTTCCTACCAGGAATTGCAATGTATTCAGCGACTCACAGTCGCTTGAATTGAGGCACTAATCACCGCAAAGATGCACGGGCATATGCTCCAATACATACCAATTTAAGAAGTGGCTAATACATAGCCAGAATTTAAGGCCCATATATGGCTATACACATATATATCATCCCAAAATGTAATAGTACAAAAGCACAAGTGGCCTATACCACTTTACCGTCCAATTTTCATTTTTTTCATTATATATATACTTTATATATATTATACTATACTTACCTTCATATAACACACAATACATCATACCCATGCATTTCTACAGATCGGAGCACACCACCCAACAGGCTCCAACAGGCATACAATCAAATGCCCGACCTCAACGCAAGCAAGGAACCCACAAGGTACCAGCCTATGAAAGGGTTCATACATGCCGGTTGCACTCCAAAAATTCCCACACACTGAACTTTACTCCTCAAATCATTTTTTCAGAGATTTTCCCTGACTGGATATACTATTCCAATCTGGAGCACAACCCAGCAAGACACCCCAGCATCACCTGAATGGGACCTTTCTGTATGTCCCATCTGGCAATCCTGGGGCACCGAGACCTACCACATAGCCAGTAAGTTTAACCCCAACAACACTCAGCACTGTTTGATACAAATATGATTTTCCTAAACTCACTTAATACCTTGCAGGCTTACAAGGCTCACGCTCTCGCTGTTTCTAGAGGGAACTCCATCTCTACTTGCGGCAAAACAAATGTATGTAACAATATTGTCTGGAGATACCATTGCTTGATATACCAATCAATAGGTATCACCAATATGTAACCGAGAGTATCTATCTGATTATTTCAGGAATATTATGTGACTTACACCCTTGAAAAAGGCTCCAGGAGCGAGCCGAAACGCGTTGGGACGCAAAAAGAGGAAAACTCTCTTAAACGAAATAGAGAAACTTCCTATCTTACCAAGTCACTATTTACACATTGTCACCATTCTATCATTTTCCTCACCCTTCTCACTCAGGGGTCTACAACCCCTCACTATTACCATTGTATACTGTATATATATGATTTT
This sequence comes from Pelophylax lessonae, assembly GCF_965119305.1. Lineage (NCBI taxonomy): Eukaryota > Metazoa > Chordata > Amphibia > Anura > Ranidae > Pelophylax > Pelophylax lessonae. The sequence goes on along the minus strand of NC_138773.1, from coordinate 264,029,260 downwards.
ACATACAGTAAACAAAATTTATTTTTACTAAGTATTGTACTCATTGTTACTATCTATACCTTGCCCATAAAGTCCCACCAATCCTTAGGCCTGAGGTACCTAACCCCATAAACATTACGACAGGGACGGTGGCAAACCATACACTATCCTATAGGTGGATAATGATCAAACAACCCCCAGAGGTTAATGTTACATTAAAGGGACATTAAGCAAAATCTTTAGTCTCCAAAACTAATCCATACACATCCACTAAATAATGGCCCTGTAATATATTTTTTCCTGCTCCCTTTTTTTTTTTTAATTTGGAAGGAGCAGTGCACAATAGTTGCAGTTTGTGGATTGCTGTATGTACACTATGAATCGCATAGTCAATAGCCCCTAATCCATCTCAGGAGCAAGCAAGAGAGGGGGCTATGCTCCTACATACACACAGTGGGTCTATGGAGAATAACCGTACCCACCCTCTAACAGGAAGTCAGATCACAGCAGCAAAAAAAAAAAAAAAAGAATTTGGGGATTTTAAGGAGACTGAGAGCAATAGAAAATATATATATATATATATTTTTTTTAGTTAAGAATACATGCTTGAATTGATTTTTTTTAAACTAGAGCTTGGTGTCACTTTGACAACTTTTGATGTGTGCTTACTGAAATTACACTATATTGCCCATTTTATATTTTTACTTAAAGATGTTCGGAGGAAGCAAAAATACATTTTCTTTAGAAACAGAATTGAACAGTTATTGTATACTGTATGTCTTTATCACCTTCTGAGTTGTAGTGCTGATTTTCCATTATCACTGCAAATATGATGTCACTTTCCACAAGATGTTCTTAATACTATACTGTAAAAACACAGTATATTTTGTGTGGGTGCCAACACATGGAATAAAGTATTCTTAGATGTGTAAATTTAGGTGTTGAAATAATTACAGGGAAAAAAGCAGTTCAAAATACTTGTTAGTTGCTTAGTTCTGTTTTACACCTTACGGCTCACCTTACCAACTACAGTTGGAAACTACTCTGTCAGGTGTATAATATTGCTAGCCTGCCAATAACTGCTAGTTGCAGTTTGTGGCAATGAAAATTATGAAATATGATCTTATTCCTGTATTTTATTCATTTCTATACTACTGGCATTATCAATAAAAGGGAGAATACATGGGGGGAAATGTATGGGCCAAAAACTGGCCAAAACTGTGTGTGTGCGTGTGTGTGCGTGCGTGTAGAGCGCTTTAGCATCTTAGAGAACCTTGTCACAGCACTGCCAAGATATAACCCAAACAAACACAGGGAGGACAAACATACTCCATTTAATTGTTTGCACGCTCCCTGCACCAGAATAGCTGAATGCCTTTGCAGATCCATGAGAATTCAGTTTTATGAAACCTTGGGGTTGATTTACTAAAGGCAAAACGACTTTGCACTTTGTCAAGTGTAGTTGCACTCTACAAGTGCAGTTGTTACAGAGCTTAGTAAATGAGGTAAGGCTTCACTTTGCAAAAAAAAATTAAATCACGTGCAATGAAAATAAAACAAGGGGGAGAAGACAAGCACCAACTAAGTGCAGTAATATTATACATTTATTAGGGATAAAAAATGTAACTTACAAGGAGAGCAAAATTGTAAGCATGTCACGCTATAAAATAAAAATAAAACAATATTTGGACCCACAAAAGACCTGTACTTCGATGACGCCTACTGACTCTTCCTAAACACCAGGGTGGCATTGCGGTACCTGATATACAGAAATATTTTTTTTTTTTTTTTCCAACAAGTTTATTGAAGAGTAATGAGGTTAACAACATGTAATTATACTTTTCACATTGTATGTAGAAAAATAACAATCCTATCTGATCCAATAACATTATAAACGAGTAAGTATCAATTTACATTAGGCAAAAGAAATAATCAGATATCAAGGAAAACGTATGCTGTAACACGTATTAATACAGGAATGATAAAACTGAGGTGATTCGCCCTTTAGAGTGCGAAGTTTTATGTTGAATCAACATAGCCCATGAAATATGGCTGTTAAGGGCTAACTTCTTTTTTTTCGCTTAATCAAGCTAAAATAACATAAAAAGAGGAAGTATATCAAAGAGGAAGTAGGGGAGCGGACCCTCTGACCCGCATTGGGTCCGCAGGGAAGGGGGAGGAGAAAGCTAGAAAAATGAGATGGAGAAGAGGGGAAGGGAAGGCAAGGAAAGTGGGCGGAGGGGAGGCGGGTAAGGACCGAAGCAACTTATGTGTCTAGGTCACTATAAGAATCATGGCTATAATAACTGATAATACGGAGGAGGTGGATTAACTAATTATTAAATGAGTTAATAAGCTGTTCATATTCGGCGGAATATCGGAAAATGATCCAATCTTTCCATATTTTGAGATATTTGTTTGGAGAGTCATGTACTGTAGAAATTAGCTCCTCCATTTCGGAGATTTTGTTAATCTGTGTGAGCCAAGTGTGTAGGGATGGGACTTTCGTGGTACCCCATAGTCTGGGGATGCAAAGCTTAGCAGCATTTATCATGATCATGGGAAGGGATTTGAAGTACTTAGGAGGCGAGTTAGGGTGAAAGTGCAATAGGAACTGAGCTGGATGTAATTGTAAGTCTTGGGTGGTAATTTTGAGTATGTAGGATTTGACCGTATTCCAAAATGGCTGTATCAGGTGACAAGACCACCAGATATGTAGCAAATCTGCATGAGATTGTTTGCACCTCCAACATTCATTTGGGATAACTTTGTTATATTTGTTAAGCAGGAATGGGGTGCGGTACCATTTGGTAAGTATCTTATAATTATTTTCTTGAATGGATACATTTATTGATCCTTTTAAGATGTTACGATATATTTTTTCCCATTGGGGGTCCGTCAGAGTTAAGTCCAAATCGATGCCCCAGTCATTACATAGTTTGCCAAGTTGTATAGGGCAGGAATCCCATAGAAGGGAGTGTATAGCTGATAGCAGGTGTCGCTGGGGTTGTTGAAGTGCACAAATTTGTTCAAATTTGGAAAGAGGTGCCTCTTTAGGATTTTTTTTCAGGCGTGCGGAGACAAAGTAATGAAGTTGTGTGTATTCCCACCAGGTCAATGCGGGACTAAGTAAAGCATTTTTGAGATCTTGAAAGTTGGGAAATTTCCCATTTTGTAAGAGGTGGAAAATGCGAATCCCTATGTCATTGGGAACCGAACGTAGGGTGTGTGAGGATTGACCCGGTGGGAATTGCGAGTTGTCTAGTAAAGGGGTAAGGAGGCTATGTTTCCGGACTAGTTGGTGTTTGGCGTTTGCTGTATGAAAACAACGAATGGTGGGACCTATTAACGGGTGTTTTTTTAGGGAGTCCTGTAAGGAGGAATAAATTAGCCAAGGGGTACTTTGAATGGGAATCAGAGAGAGAGAGTCTTCCAATTCAACCCAATCCTTTTTGTGCTTCTGTGAGTGCCAGTCTGCTATGCGTAAGAGGTGGGATGCTTGGTAGTACAAGTAGATGTCTGGGATTCCCATTCCACCTTTGGATTTGGGTCTGGAGAGTGTCTCAAATTTAATACGAGGGGCTTTGTGATTCCAGATAAAGGATCTGATGGCCTTTTTTAAAGAGGAGAAGAAGTGTAAGGGCAGTTGAATGGGAATTGTTTGTAGTAGGTAGAGGATACGCGGAAGCACATTCATTTTAACAATTGCAGCTCGACCGAACCAAGAAAAGTGTACCTTATTCCACTTTTTAAGGTCTTGGAAAATATCCTGAGAAATAGGAAGATAGTTTTTTTTGAATAGGTTATTTAGATCAGTGGGGATTTCGATACCCAAGTATGTGATGGTATCCGTTTTCCATTCGTAGGGGAATGATTGTTTACACTGTTCAACTATTGGGTCAGGGAGGGATATGTTAAGTGCTTCCGATTTGGATCTATTTATTTTGAAGTTAGAAATGTATTGAAATAATTTCAATTCTTTTTGTAAATTGGGGATTGAGATAAGGGGGTTGGAGAGGAACAGCAGGACATCATCTGCATAGGCAGCAATCTTATATTGGTTAGAGTTGGAATGTACACCGGAAATGTCAGGATTAGTTCTAATACTATTGAGAAGGGGCTCAAGTGTGAGTATGAATAGAAGAGGAGACAGGGGGCAGCCCTGACGGGTTCCATTGCTGATGGAGAAGGCATTCGATAGCGAGCCGTTAACACGTACTCTGGCTGACGGGCTGTGGTAAAGTGCAAGTATAAGGGACATCAATCTGGGTCCCAGACCAATTGACTGGAGAATCGCTTCTAAGTAGTCCCAAGCCAGCCTATCGAATGCCTTCTCTGCATCAAGAGATAGCAGAAAACCGGTCTGTGAGGAAGAAGAAAGAATGTGGTGTATGTTAAGGGCTTTAAGTGTGTTGTCCCTAGCTTCCCTGCCAGGCACAAAGCCAACTTGGTCAGAGTCAATCAGGGACGGAATGAAAGAAAGGAGGCGGTTAGCTAGTATTTTGGCAAATATTTTCAGATCTACATTGAGCAGTGAAATTGGACGGTAGTTTTGAACTCGTGTGGGGTCCTTTCCTGCTTTTGGTATAACGGAAATATGTGCTTCCAGGAGTCTGGAGTGGCTGGAATTCGAATTGGAAAGACTGTTGAATGTTTTCAGAAAGGGTACGGCCAAGATATCTGCAAAGGATCTATAATAGGCTAGAGAAAAACCATCAGGGCCAGGGCTTTTCCCTGGTTTCATTTGCTTCAGAACCAGATTAAATTCTTCACTCGTAAGTGGACCATCAATGTTGGAGGACTGTTGATTGGTGAGTGGTTTGAAGCCGTTTTGAAGTAGGTAGTCCCTGATAATTTCAGATCTAGAACTATCAGTCGCTTGAGGTTTGTGTTCAGGTGGTAGGTTATAGAGAGAGGTGTAGTATTGAGTGAAAGCTTGTGCAATTTCAGAATTAGAGTGATTCTTTTTGCCTGTGGAGTCTGTTATGCAGTGGATGGTGTTCTGAGCTCTTTTTGCCGCCAAGGCCCTGGCCAAGTATTTACTGCTTTTATTGCTAAATTCGTAGAATAGCTTTTGTGATAGTATGAAGCGCTTCCTGACTTTGATGTTAAAAAACTCTCTGATCTTATTCCTGACCTGAGATAGCTCCTCTAAATGTTGAACAGCATGCGATCGTTTATGTGTGAGTTCCAGTTTCTTAGCTTGCGAGAAGAGCTCAGAAATGCTTTTTTGTGCTGCTTTTTTCCTATGTGCCCCCATTTTGAGCAGTGTACCCCGGATCACGCACTTGTGGGCCTCCCATATAGTGGAGGGAATCATGTCACATGTATCGTTTGTTAGGAAATATTCAGATAGTTGAGATCTAATTATTTCCGCGTTTTTGGGATGCATAATAATAGACTGGTCAAGTCGCCAGATTTTTTCATGTTTATTAATTTGAGGGATCGCAAGTGTGACAGAGATAGCACAATGATCTGAGATACACATCGGATCTATAGTCGCTTTTTTGAGTAGATGAATGTCTTTTTGCGTGATAAAGAGGTAATCCAACCTCGAATATCTGTTATGTGGAGTGGAGAAGAATGAATAGTCCCTGCCGGACGGATTTAGTAAACGCCAAGTGTCGTGTAAGGACAAATCTTGTAGTTGTTTCTTGACCTGTTTAAGTGCCTTGTACGGCATAGATGAGGCCCCGGTTGAAGTATCCACTATGGGGTTAATTGCAAGATTGAAGTCTCCTCCGAGGAGGAGACATCCCTCTTGGAAAGATGTAAGGATTGTGGACATTTCTCTAAAAAAACTAACTTGTGCTGTGTTGGGTGCGTAGATATTAGCCAAAGTCAGTGGAGTGTTCCACAAGGAACCCTTCACGAACACGTACCTGCCCTCTTTGTCAATCAGGGTGTCCGTGATTTCAAAAGGGATGTGTTTCGCTATCAGAATAGAAGCCCCCTTGGTTTTGGCGAGACTGTTAGTCGCGTGGAACATCAACGGAAATTCTCTGACATGCCATTTCGGAATACGGTCAGTCTTGAAATGTGTCTCCTGTAAAAACACTATGTCTGCTTTAAGAGAATGGAGGTAGAGGATTAGTTTGGACCTTTTTTCGGGAACATTAAGTCCTTTAGTGTTAAGTGAGATGATTTTAAGATGTTTGAGTGCAGGTGTGTAAGATGAAGTAGCCATGATGATGAGGATCGCAAATGACAAGGGAAGGGGGGTGGAAAAAGACGAAGGGAAAAAAAAAGGGGAGGGGAAGCGGTGGTTTGGGAAGCAAGAAAGAAGAAAAAGAAGAAAAGAGCAATTCCCCCTTAAAGTAGGAGGGGGATCATAGGCCAACAGCAGAGAAAGACCTGCTTTTAACTGCTATGGGGATAGATAATGTTGGATTTAGTCAGCTCAAATGTGAGCTGTGTGGGAAGGTGGTAGGAAGCGTGCGGTGTCTGGAGGGTACCAAAGATCGACCAAAACGTGGGAAAAACCCATGGTATCCCCACCCGACCACCTAAATAAAAACTTATTAGGTGTTCATGTCTATGAGGTAACATTGAACCTGGGATAATAGCAATATAGGAGTAAAAACAACATTATAACTGGAAGGATAATTACCTTTGGCAAGTATAGACAGCACCATCATTATGGCATAGGTCGAGGTCAAGAGAGGAACTGAGTGCACATACCTGTGTCCCGAGAGGAGCACTGGAACATATCACGCAAGAGTAAAAGTTTCTGTTACATATGGTCAGAAGATAAGAAATAGGGAATGAAAAGAACAAAAAGTTAAAAACTTTGATACCATATTAGTATACAACCAAAACAACTTGAGAAATATTGCCATCTAGTGGCATCAATCGGAACTAAACCACAACGGGGATCTTAAAGACACCCATGGCAGTGGATCCCGAGTAAATGCTCCAATGCTCCTCATCCGAACCAATATTAAACTTAGACTAATAAAGAAAGGTATACGATTCTGGGTAAAGAACTAAGTAGAACCAAAAACCTGACTCGTCCTTCAACCAGGCACTTACAAACCCTTGTGGAACCGCTGCAAATCAATGAGAAGTATAAAACAGCACATTAGTTCTTGAGAAACATTATGCATAGGAAGAAAAGAGAGTAGACCCGCCCCCCAAGGTCCCAAGAGAGTCCAGGGGTAGCCACTCCCAAGTCCTTGTGAGCCGCTTCAAATTGGTAAAAAAAAAAAAAAAAAAAAAAAAAAAAAAAAAAAAAAAGGGGCTCGCATGAATGGGTTTTCTTCGGGTGTCCAATGTGAATTAGAGTCGTGGTTTAAAGTGCTAAAAATCTGACATCACATTTGTACTCTTGGATACTGCTGCAGAGCGTTCCTAAGGCTGCAGAGCGTTCCTTTAGTAAACATCCTCTCTGACGTTCGATGAAGAAAACAGTGTGGATGTCATGTACCGGGGCGGAGTGGAAGGAGGTGAAGCAAGAGGAGGGTATATTCAGTATATGCGAGGTCTCCTATGGGCGGGAGATGAAGGAGCGCTGCCCTGGTTACGGCCTTGCCTGTACCCTGGTGAGGCAGGACGATTGGGTGAAGGTCGGCGTCTTCTGATGTGTTCAGGGTCCTCTTGATGATGAACATCCATGTCCTCTATTTGCATATTAGGAGGTTGTCTGCTCACATGTGACCAACCGGGAATCTCAATTAAAGGAATGCCCAGAGAGTTGCAAAAGGTTGCTGTATCTTCAGGATGTCTGAGTGAGGCAAAGCGACCCCTAGAGCCGGCAAACAGACAAAACGGAAATTTCCATTTATAGGGAATTTCCCTTTCTCTCAGGATATTCAATAATGGACGTAAGTCTTTGCGCTTTTGCAAGGTTATTGGGGAAAGGTCCTGGAACAGCTTTACCTCAGTGCCCTGATAAAGTATGCGACCTCTTATCCTGGCGTTATGGAGGATCTCCTCTTTTAATTTAAATTGCGCTAGACAGCCAATAATGTCCCTTGGAGGATCCGAGTCCCTCCCTTTAGGTCTTAGGGCCCTGTGGAGCCTCTCTATTTCTATTGGGGTATCGGGTGGTCTTCCCAACAGGTCATTAAAGATTGTGAGGGCAGTTTGAGTCAGTTGGGCAGGTTCTATCGATTCGGGGAGACCGCGAATGCGAATGTTGTTTCGACGACCTCTGTTCTCAAGATCCTCCAGATGTCTGTGGAGGTCTCTGATCTGGGAGGAATGATCAGATATCTCTCTCTGTGCACTCAATATATCTGCATCTTGCCTGTCAGTAATTTCTTCCACCTCTTCCAGTCTATCAGTGATGTTATGCATCTCTTTTTTAAGGTCAGCAATGGCGGCTGAAAAGGTAGCTGAAAGGGTAGATTTAATGTCGTCTGCTATGGCTTTAAGGTCTTGTAGTGAAACACAGTGTGAGGATGAAGCATGACCAGGCATATCAGTGCGCACAATCTGAGCAGGTGGACAGACAGGTGGACAGAGTGAGAGGTCACCAGGAGAAGGGGTTTTTGGTGCCTGTGGAGTGTGTGTCTCTTTTATCTGCATGCTGTTAGGTGCTGCCAGTGCTGCTGCTTGTGCAGTTTCTCCTGTCAGTTTTTTAAACATATCAGGAACCTGGATCCCTGAACGCTGTTCTTGATCCCGTGGGGAGCGAGAGCGGGTTGAAGAGGAAGATCTATCTCCTTTTCCCATGGAGAAGTTTTAAGGTTACCTCAAATGCTGCAATATTAGGCGGACGGGTGGGGGAGCCCCTTCTTTACATATTCCCCGCCATGCGTGATTAGCGCAGAGCTGCCAGTGAGGTCAGAGAGGGGTTAGCGGGTGTGCAGGACAGTGGCCAGTAGGATCAATAAAAATTTAGGTGCTATTACTGGGTCTGGTGGAGGTTTGCTGCTTGCTAGATGAATCTGTCCCTTTCTGCAGCCAAGATGGCGGATTGTGCTGTGCTGTGTATGCTGCCTGTTATAATGGGGCCTTGCTGCGGGGAGCAGGATGGGATGGAGAGCTGAGGGGGCACCCAAAAGGATGGAGGAGGGCCTCTAGGGACTTCGGTCTTACCGGATCCAGGAGCCGGCGATCGCGGCAGGCAGGGCTTCTAGGCGAGGCCCCGGCTTCAGTGGTGAGGTAGGCCTCAAAAAAACGATCCTCTAAAATCCGATTTTTTGACCAAATATAGATATATATCAGTCCTGGTGGTCAAGGTGGGTCCCCCCAAGATGTTTATATCCCCCAGAGAGCGGGGATGGAGGAGGATTGGAGAGGATTGAGTTCGGGGATAGTGGAGCTCTCCTCGGACACGTCCGTCCCGCACGGCTTCCGGTCACGCCCCAGAAATATAACCAAACAGCCCATATGGGTAGACTTATTGACTGGTGTAGACATGCTGAATTTAAATTATGGCCACAGATTGAGCAATCCCAAAGCGCAGTCCCTCTGTGTCCCATGGCCTGGTGCTTCGCAAATCTTTCCCCTGCTCCTAGAATGCACCGACCCTGGGACCAACACTGAGTACATGCTCCCGGATACGACTTCCTCATTATCATCAGTTCACTCCCCCCTTTACCCAATTGTTGGGAATCCCCACTTTCCCCCCAGATTGCAAGGGGGCTCATTTTGCACACTTCTAAACTCGCAATGTTACCAAGCATCGCATTTCCTGGGATCCAACCATTGGCCTCAATATCAAAGTTATCTTTGCTAAGGGGTCACTACCATCTTAACTTCTGGAGTGCCTTACAGCTCTGACACTTTCTGAGTTTCCTTCCTACCCTGGATAGCTTCCAATGACAGTTGACTCCCTTTGAACAACTTTGTGAGGGGACAAGCCCTCTTACCCATTCCTTCTCGCAAATATATGCTCAGCTGATTGTTCCACCTGATGGCTGATATGCTCCTCCCTTCATATGGAAGTGAGAACTGACATTGAATAGAACTTTTACCCTGACACAACATAGGCAAATTATCCGTTATGCTTTAAAATCATCCATCTGTACATAGGCCCAAGAAACCAATTTTAGACTCCTTACAGGATGGTACTGTTTACCTCAATGCTTCATAAATACTCTCCTTCAACCCAAGATAGTGGTGGAGATGTCAGGAAGACAATGAGGTCTTTACTACATATTTTCTGGTCCTGGCCAAAATTGGAACTCTTCTGGAAGGAGGTACAGTGCCTTGCGAAAGTATTAAGCCCCCTTGAACTTTGAGACCTTTTGCCACATTTCAGGCTTCAAACATAAAGATATAAAACTGTAATTTTTTGTGAAGAATCAACAACAAGTGGGACACAATCATGAAGTGGAACTAAATTTATTGGATATTTCATACTTTGTTAACAAATAAAAAACTGAAAAATTGGGCGTGCAAAATTATTCAGCCCCTTTACTTTCAGTGCAGCAAACTCTCTCCAGAAGTTCAGTGAAGATCTCTGAATGATCCAATGTGGACCTAAATGACTAATGATGATAAATAGAATTCCACCTGTGTGTAATCAAGTCTCCGTATAAATGCACCTGCACGGTGATAGTCTCAGAGGTCCGTTTAAAGCACAGAGAGCATCATGAAGAACAAGGAACACACCAGGCAGGTATCCGAGATACTGTTGTGGAGAAGTTTAAAGCCAGATTTGGATACAAAAAGATTTCCCAAGCTTTAAACATCCCAAGGAGCACTGTGCAAGCGATAATATTGAAATGGAAGGAATATCAGACCACTGCAAATGTACGAAGACCTGGCCGTCCCTCTAAACTTTCAGCTCATACAAGGAGAAGACTGATTAGAGATGCAGCCAAGAGGCCCATGATCACTCTGGATGAACTGCAGAGATCTACAACTGAGGTGGGAGACTCTGTCCATAGGACAACAATCAGTCGTATACTGCACAAATCTGGCCTTTATGGAAGAGTGGCAAGAAGAAAGCCATTTCTTAAAGATATCCATAAAAAAGTGTAGTTTAAAGTTTGCCACAAGCCACCTGGGAGACACACCAAACATGTGGAAGAAGGTGCTCTGGTCAGATGAAACCAAAATCAAACTTTTTGGCAACAATGCAAAACGTAATGTTTGGCGTAAAAGCAACACAGCTCATCACCCTGAACAAACCATCCGACTGTCAAACATGGTGGTGGCAGCATCATGGTTTGGGCCTGCTTTTCTTCAGCAGGGACAGGGAAGATGGTTAAAATTGATGGGAAGATGGATGGAGCCAAATACAGGACCATTCTGGAAAAAAACCTGATGGAGTCTGAAAAAGACCTGAGACTGGGACGGAGATTTGTCTTCCAACAAGACAATGATCCAAAACATAAAGCAAAATCAATAATGGAATGGTTCACAAATAAACATATCCAGGTGTTAGAATGGCCAAGTCAAAGTCCAGACCTGAATCCAATCGAGAATCTGTGGAAAGAACTGAAAACTGCTGTTCACAAACGCTCTCCATCCAACCTCACTGATCTCAAGCTGTTTTGCAAGGAGGAATGGGCAAAAAATTCAGTCTCTCAATGTGCAAAACTGATAGAGACATACCCCAAGAGACTTACAGCTGTAATCACAGCAAAAGGTGGTGCTACAAAGTATTAACTTAACTTAAGGGGGCTGAATAATTTTGCACGCCCAATTTTTCAGTTTTTTATTTGTTAAAAAAGTTTGAAATATCCAATAAATTTTGTTCCACTTCATGATTGTGTCCCACTTGTTGTTGATTCTTCACAAAAAATTACAGTTTTATATCTTTATGTTTGAAGCCTGAAATGTCGCAAAGTTCAAGGGGGCCGAATATTTTCGCAAGGCACTGTATATCGCATTTCTCAAAAATTCACTGATTACATCCTTCCAGAGGACCCTACTCTTTTTCTCCTATATGTCTTGAATATTCCTGAGAAAACATATGACACATCAGTTCTATGCCACCACTTTAATGCTGCCAAATCATGCATTGCACTGCGTGGGAGAGACTCAAGACCTCCCTCGGTTTTCACTCTGGCTCTCGAATGAGAGGGAGGTGAACAAGATGGAAAACCTGTTACTTTTTGCCCAAAACAGGCATAAGGCTTACTCCAAAACCTTGGTCAATTGGAACATATTCACATTCTCGGAGGAAGGGAAGGCTCTTTTTGCATCCTGAGTGCATTACGCCACTGTATAGTACTACCCCTCCTTCATGGCCCTTCATCCCTCTGCTGGCAACCCCATTATTCATACTCCACCTCTCCCTTATTTTTTCCATCCCTCCCTTTCCCAACCATTCCTCTTTCACCCCTTCCTCTGACTAGGTCTTATCCTATCCTTTTCCTTGATTTCATGTGTAAAATATTTTATCCTGTGCATTCATGGAGGCAACAAAAACCTAAACCAAGAAAGACGACCCCTCATATTCCCCTTTAAGCCCTGTTGATTTTCCTGTTGATGGATGTTCCGGAAAGGTCACCCTGACACTTCATATCAACCATAACTGGTATTGTATCTTCTGTCATTCTGGACCTCTCTGCGGTCACTTCATGCTTGTATCCTTCTTGCTGCTCTGTGTATGCCGGATACTTTAACCGCTTAAAGATCAGCCCCCTCAGATATACTGTAGGGGTACGTTGGTTCGCGGGAGTGGGTCTCGAGCACGTGCCGCCGCCGACTCGATTGTGTGCCTGCTCTCTAGCCCTGCAGCTAAGCAATGGGTCCAGCGGTCACTGATTGAAACAGGGCTCCTGTATTCCTGTTATCTCAGAACACAGGAGCCCTGTTTCCATCCACCAAGTCTGGCCCCCACACAGTTAGAATTACTTCCTAGGTACACAATTAACCCTTTTATCACCCCTGGTGCTAACCCCTTCTCTACCAGTGTTATTATTACAGTAACAGTGCATATTTGTAGCACTGATTACTGTAGTAATGTCACTGGTCCCCCCAAAAGTGTCAAAAATGTCAGTTAGGGGTCCAACCTGTCCGCTGCAATATCCCAGTCCCACTAAAAATTGCAGAATGCCGCCATTACTAGTTTAAAAAAAAAAAAAAACAATAAAAATTACATAAATCTTTCCCCTAGTTTGTGGATGCGATAACTTTTGCGCAAACCAAGCAAAATACACTTATTAGGATTTTTTTTACCAAGAATATGTGGCAAAATACAAATTGGCCAAAAATTATGAAAAAATTTGATTTTTTATTGGGAATGTTATATAGCGGAAAGTGAAAAATACTGCTTTTACCTCAAAATTGCCGCTCTTTTTTTGTTTTTAATGCATAATCTAAAAATTGCAGAGGAGATCAAATACCACAAAAAGAAAGCCCTGTGGGCCATTAAAATAACGCAGTACTGAACCGCAAAAAATGGCTTGGTCATTAAGGGGCAAATCTTTCCAGTACAGAAGTGGTTATATAAAGAATTAGAAAAAAGAAAAGGAATACAAACTGCATTTTTGCTTGTACACGATTGGATAATAGAAGTTTGCAGAACTTCTGCTCTTTTACTAAGCTATGGACCAACTGCACTTTCAGAGTGCACAATCTTTTTGTCTTTAGTAAATCAACCCCCCTGTGTCCCGTGAGAATGTGTAAGAGAGTTGGACAGATTAAAGGGAGGAAGACTGTTGATTCCAATCCCCCAAAAATGCATCTGGAAGACATTGAGCTGGGCAAGGCATCTTGTAACCAGGGTTTCACTTTTTGTACAATTAAAGCCTAATTTCATATTTCATTTCATGTTAAATAGTTTATTTGAGCCAAGTTACACTGCTAAAAACATTGCATAATACTGCTGTAGCATTAGCTACTGTACATACTGTATTAGTAGGCTGTGCTGTGTTCCAGCAGCATCATTGGTGACTTCACGTCTGCTGCTGGAACCAAATGTTAGTACTTCTCAGCAATTCAGAAAAAGCCTTGTTTTTTATCAATTGGCCTTAGTGGAAATCGTGACATGATCAGGAAACTTTTCATTCACTCATAAAAATATGAGAATTCCTCTGAATGGCTGAGAAGCACTCAGCTCAACTTGATTTTATTTTGGCAGCACACCGGAAGTTGCCCATGATGCTGCAGGAACAAGCACTGTGTACTGTATGTAGCTAATGCTACTACTACTTAGCTATGGAAATGTAAAGTGAAAGGAATCCTGGACTTTAACTTGGCAAAGTAGAAACCTTTGTGAATTACCAAAATTAATTTAGGTGCCAAAACAAACACAATTCAATACACATTTTTTTTTGTACAATATAAAAGTTGAAGTAGTGTTAAAACTATATTTTTTTTTCTAAAAATAAGAAACATGTTAATCTTACCTGCTCTGTGCAGTGGTTTTGCACAGAGCAGCCCTGATAGTCCTTTTCTCAGAACCCTGCCAGTGCCCCTGGTCCCTCCTTCCTGCCAAGTTCCCCCAGAGCTAGTAGCTTACTATGGGGGGCTCTGTGTATCCATTCAATCATGGAGCCTTGGCTCAGCCATGCCCCCTCTCTCACTCCTCATTGGCTCACTGACTTTAATTGACAGCAGCAGGAGCCAATGGCACCCACTGCTGTCTCAGCTAATGAGAAGAAAGAGTCCCCAGAGAGCCAAGGCTCTTGTGCACATCGCTGGATTGAAAAGGGGCTCGGATAAGTATTAGTATTAGTATTAGTATTAGGAGGGCTAGGGGGAACTGCTGCACATTGAAGGTCTTGACCTTAATGCATAGAATGTATTAAGGTAAAAAACCTTCTGCCTTTAGAACCACTTTAAGAAAATAGATACCAAATATGTCAAACTGTTTGTGCCCATGAAAATGTTTTACCTTAACCACTTGCCGACTGCTCACAGTATATTTACTGCGGCAGTCAGCCCCTCACAGGCAGAGCGACGTAGGTCAACGTCGCTAGCCTGTGAGGCTCTGGGGAGCGAGCACACGCCGCCGAATGCGCGCTCCCGCTCAGTCACGGACCCCCCCGCACGTGTGCCCGGTGGACCCGATGTCCACCGGGCACTCGCGATCATCCGTGACACCGGGAGAAAGGCAGGCGGCTAATGTAAACAAGCCACCTGTCATTCTCCCCTGTGTAAGAATGGTGATCATACGGTTCTACTATGTAGGACCATTGATCACTGTTCTTACAGCTCAAGCCACAGCCAATCACAGTTAGAATCACGCCCCTAGGGACACACACCACCCCTCCCTCTCAAAAAAAGTTAACCCCTTCACTACCAGTGTCATTTTACAGTAACAGTGCATAGCACTGATTACTGTAGTAATGTCACTGGTACCCCCAAAAGTGTCAAAAATGTCAGTCAAGGGTCCGATTTCTCTGCCCCAATGTCGAAGTCCCGCAAAAAAAATCGCAGATCGCCGCCATTACGCGTTAAAAAAAAACAACAAAAATGACAAAAATCTTTCCCTTAGTTAGTAAACGCAATAACTTTTGCGCAAACCAATCAAAATACGCTTTTTGCGATTTTTTTTTTACCAAAAATATGTAGCTGAAAACAAATTGGCCTAAAATGTTAAAACATTTTGATTTTTACATTTTTTGGGGGGGAATTTCATATAAAAAAATTTGAAAAATATAGTTATTTTTGCAAAATTGACGCTCTTTTTTTTTTTATAGCGCATGATCAAAAAATTGCACAGGTGATCAAATACCACCAAAAGAAAGCTCTGTTTGTGGAAAAAAAAGGATGTCAAATTAATTTAGGTAAAGTGTTGCACGACCGCGCAATTGTCCGTTAAAGTCACGCTGTGCCGAATCGCAAAATAGGCCCTGGTCAGGAAGGGGGTAAAATCTTCAGGGCTTAAGTGGTTAATAGCTCATCAGTAAAGGATTGACCATAAAGCCAGTTATATATATAGTCCGTTTTTTTTCATTCAGCAAGAAGGCTGAATAAAAAAACCAACAGATTCCTCCCTGCTGGGACATTCTATTCTGACAATAGTAGGTGCTGACTGATTGCAGCCGCTAAACAAGAAACATTTTTCAACATGTCCCTTTAACAGGAGTGGATCAAGCGATCGACTTCTGTTGAGTGGGGTTGACCACACATTGATCAAACACATATCAGTGTATTGCCATCTTTAATGAGATACCTAGAATCATTGCACATACTATGACATGCATGGCAATATATTACATGTGTGCTTGTTTGTGTGCTTGTGCATTTTGATGAGATTCTTTTTAATTTCATTTATTTTATTATATTGAAACATTTTTTTTTTTTTTTTTTAGTTTCCCAAGCTCCTCCTGCTTGCTATCCTGTAATTGATTATTGTGATCCCAGCCTCCCAGGAGGAATGGGAGAGCCCTTGAACCACTGAGCAGGGAGGTCTGGCACAGGTGGGCAGCACCCATGGGTCTTATAAAAGTGATCAGACACATCTACAGCAAAGCACAGATCCTGCTAAAGAAAACTAAACAGCTGGGAGCTTGTTTTACCTCTGCAGAAGTTGGACATACTAGACACATCCACAGAGCCAAATAGGTTAAACAGTAGCTGTAATTCAGCAGCTATGCTGCCAAATTCTGAACATGACAAGGAGCACAGTCTGTGTTAGACTGGTTTGTAGTGAATAAAAGTCTGATACATATAACTTCACTGTCTTCCTATTTGTGTGTCCTGCTTGCTCTTTGTAACTTCAATGCCAAGTAGCAGCAGATGATGTAATGTTCCCACTGGCTCCCTACAAGCCAGGCAGCTTTAGATGATTTTTCTGCTGTCAACAGGTAGCCATTCATACCACCTGCTGCTGAAGGCAGGGCATTTTTTTTTAAAAAAAGCAAAATTATCCTTTAAATTGATTTTACCTGGTCTACAAAGCTCCTAATATAACACCTGCTAAAGTGTTGGTCTTCATATCAATCACTATGTGTCTGTGCAGCACCTTGGATTCTAGAGGCAGACTCCGCACAAAGATTTGATTTCTACTAAAGTTAATGTTAAGTCCACCCATTACTGGTGCTAAGTCCCTGTTATTGTGAATTGCCTGAGCCTCAGTGAGAAATGCACTCTAATGAACAGTATGGCAGAGCCCTAGATTAAAATTGGGGAATTTCATTTTTCACTATCAACATTAGGTAATGAATGATAAAACAAGTTAAATTCTGTTATGTAGCTTAATATGTACTGACCCTTCTGCAGATTTTGGACAATGGCTCTCCTTTAGTCATTCCCTCTTTAAAGCTGTACTGTATGTTCTTCTGCAGAGAATACCAACAGAAGCGCTAGATAAATATCCAAACCCCATATGTCTTCTAAGCTTGGTTATGTTGTCTGTGATGTCACATGCTGTGGATGACCTTCTGCCAGCACCCTTCCAATCAGTTTACTCTGTTGTATTGTTTAACTATTTTATTACTGTAATGAATTAAAGTCAAGGGGTATGGTAGGAATCAGCCAGGCCCCCCTACACCACAAATTATTATGCTTAATATATTTGGAAAATGCCATCTCTGCATGTTTTCTGCTTCAGGCATGAATCTGCTGAAACATAAAAATGTTTTGCCATGAGCAAGCTATTAGTTCCTATTGTTACTCTAAAGTAGGGTCGTTTGGGCTACCCACAGTGTAGTATATTTCTAAGAAATATAAAATTATAATCGATTTTTTTATTCTCAAATTTAATGTATATATAGAAATATATAAAATATATATTTTTTATAAAACAATTTATGTTTGGTTTTAGGGCATTTTGTAGGCCATTAAAAGACTATCTCATATTTATAAAAGCATTTTTGTCAATTAGTCATTTATTCATGCTTTTATTTTGCTAATGCAAAAAATCTTGTCATGTATTAAAATAGTTTTAGCTATTCTTATACTCTTCTAGGCTTTTTGTTTCTATGCAACAAGACATATATTTGCTGAGATGCCACACAAGACATTGTAGAAGATAAATATAATGTGCTGGTTTGGAAAATACAACTCCATGTAGAAAAACACTATTTTAAAGAGGTATCAGAGAAATGTCGGAGTGGTGCTTGAGAATTAATGAAGTGTATAAAGTAGACAACCCAGCGCTTGTTGGTCTGACTCATGCTGAAGTACATTTTTCCTAAATGAAGCACATGTAACCTGAGTAGAAAGGTTCTCTGTCCTCTGCACTCTCTCATCAGATTGACGCCCTTTATACCAAAGTCCAGGCACCTTATAATTAGAAGCATATTCACAACGATGCCACCATTTTCAGATGTTTGTTTTGGTTGCAAGACCTTTGACCTTGTCCATGAGTGGCTGTTATTAACAGACCCTGAGTAAACAACTGCTAAAATTGTATCAAACAAATTTTGCTTGATTAAAAACCTAAAATAATATTGAAGTTTTTATATAAAACTATACTAATTGAGTACAACTCATCACTTCATAAACCATTTGAATGTCCAGCATATAAGGATAATGTTGACATAGAAAAAACATTGTTGTTGAGAAAACAGAATAGAAATATGCTTAATAAATAATAATTACAAATGTTGGGATCATTGATGAACCATTATCAAACTTGATGCTTTCAATTAAATAGATAGTAGCATTGGTGACACCTTTAAAAGAAAACATAGAGATTTTAACACAAATAAATAGAATCCCTACTGTGTAGTCTATCACCTAATATTATACCATTTTTAGGAAAATCAGGGTATCAGAGTAAGAAGCTTAATATTTGTATGTTCTATAGAACTCCCATGATGAGAATAACGTATTTTATTCAGTTGTTAAAATGGTCACTACAAATTAATAGTTTGGGACTAGTGTTGAGCGAACACGGACTGTATTATTCGTGTTCGTACCGAATAATTGGATTTTTTGTACCCGAACACGGACACGGACACTTTACTGTATGTTCGGGTAAAAATCCGTGTTCGGTCGTTTTATTTACGGGTTTTGCATGCTTTGGCGCTCTTTTCATGGCGGGCTTTCAACAGCCAATCAACAATCGTTTAACTGGTGTGCCTTAAGCCATCCCAGCCATGCCTGCAAATGTCTCAGTAGCTGTGATTGGCCGTCTGAAGCATGTGACCAAGTCTTTATAAGTTCGAGGCAGCCGCAGCGGCGTCATTATGCTGCTTAGATTCAGGGACAGAGCACACATCAACGTGCTGGCTGCTGATTAGGGAAAGATAGGCAGGAAAAAACCATTTGTGTCCGGATAGAATTGAGGGACAGGTCGGAGTGTTTAGGCAGGGCGAGTTGTAGGCATTTTAGGGATAGAGTCTGCTGAATTATAGGGTCAGTGTCTTCTACAAACTACAATCGATATTGCTGTGTGGGGGGTGGGGTCTGCACTCAATCCTGATCTACGATCTCTTCTCAATCCTGTTAGGGACAGAGTCTGCTGAATTTTAGGGAAACTGTGTTCTACAAACTACAATCGATATTGCTGTGTGGTGTGGGATTGGAGATAGGCAGGTGTCAGTGATCCACATCCATTTTTCTGTGTGTGAGCTGCAGTGAACACAATCTTTTTGGGCTGCAGTGAACACAATCTTTTTGGGCTGCAGTGAACACAATCTTTTTGGGCTGCAGTGAACACAATCTTTTTGGGCTGCAGTGAACACAATCTTTTTGGGGTGCAGTGAACAAAATCTTTTTGGGGTGCAGTGAACACAATCCTTTTTGGTGTGCAGTGAACACAATCTTTGTGGGGTGCAGTGAACAAAATCCTTTGTGGGGTGCAGTGAACACAATCTTTTTGGGGTGCAGTGAACAAAATCCTTTTTGGGGTGCAGTGAACAACATCCTTTTTGGGGTGCAGTGAACACAATCTTTTTGGGGTGCAGTGAACAAAATCCTTTGTGGGGTGCAGTGAACACAATCTTTTTGGGGTGGAGTGAACAACATCCTTTTTGGGGTGCAGTGAACAAAATCCTTTTTGGGGTGCAGTGAACAAAATCATTTTTGGGGTGCAGTGAACACAATCTTTTTGGGGTGCAGTGAACACAATCTTTGTGGGGTGCAGTGAACACAATCTTTTTGGGGTGGAGTGAACAACATACTTTTTGGGGTGCAGTGAACAACATCCTTTTTGGGGTGCAGTGAACACAATCTTTTTGGGGTGCAGTGAACACAATCTTTGTGGGGTACAGTGAACAGAATCTTTGTGGGGTGCAGTGAACACAATCTTTGGGGGGTACAGTGAACACAATCTTTGTGAGGTGCAGTGAACACAATCTTTGTGGGGTGCAGTGAACACAATCATTGTGGGGTGCAGTGAACTCAATCTTTGTGGGGTACAGTGAACACAATCTCATACTTCTGAAGGTTTGAGGGTGCTGCCTGTTCCATACTCCCCCTACTCCTCATCTAGCCTTTTAGGGGTACAAACAATAGTAATTGGGGCCTAGTGTGGTTGTGTACGTGTGATATACATACACTTTTTTGGGATCATATTTTCTATTCCGCTATTTAATCAAAAACCTTTGGGGATCAGTTAAATTGGGGGATAGTCTGTGTTGGTACGTGTGAGAGAGATCCACCTTTCCAAGTTGTTGGGGTTCATCTCATACTTCTGAAGGTTTGAGGGTGCTGCCTGTTCCATACTCCCCCTACTCCTAGCCTTTTAGGGGTACAAACAATAGTAATTGGGGCCTAGTGTGGTTGTGTACGTGTGATATACATACACTTTTTTGGGATCATATTTTCTATTCCGCTATTTAATCAAAAACCTTTGGGGATCAGTTAAATTGGGGGATAGTCTGTGTTGGTACGTGTGAGAGAGATCCACCTTTCCAAGTTGTTGGGGTTCATCTCATACTTCTGAAGGTTTGAGGGTGCTGCCTGTTCCATACTCCCCCTACTCCTAGCCTTTTAGGGGTACAAACAATAGTAATTGGGGCCTAGTGTGGTTGTGTACGTGTGATATACATACACTTTTTTGGGATCATATTTTCTATTCCGCTATTTAATCAAAAACCTTTGGGGATCAGTTAAATTGGGGGATAGTCTGTGTTGGTACGTGTGAGAGAGATCCACCTTTCCAAGTTGTTGGGGTTCATCTCATACTTCTGAAGGTTTGAGGGTGCTGCCTGTTCCATACTCCCCCTACTCCTAGCCTTTTAGGGGTACAAACAATAGTAATTGGGGCCTAGTGTGGTTGTGTACGTGTGATATACATACACTTTTTTGGGATCATATTTTCTATTCCGCTATTTAATCAAAAACCTTTGGGGATCAGTTAAATTGGGGGATAGTCTGTGTTGGTACGTGTGAGAGAGATCCACCTTTCCAAGTTGTTGGGGTTCATCTCATACTTCTGAAGGTTTGAGGGTGCTGCCTGTTCCATACTCCCCCTACTCCTAGCCTTTTAGGGGTACAAACAATAGTAATTGGGGCCTAGTGTGGTTGTGTACGTGTGATATACATACACTTTTTTGGGATCATATTTTCTATTCCGCTATTTAATCAAAAACCTTTGGGGATCAGTTAAATTGGGGGATAGTCTGTGTTGGTACGTGTGAGAGAGATCCACCTTTCCAAGTTGTTGGGGTTCATCTCATACTTCTGAAGGTTTGAGGGTGCTGCCTGTTCCATACTCCCCCTACTCCTAGCCTTTTAGGGGTACAAACAATAGTAATTGGGGCCTAGTGTGGTTGTGTACGTGTGATATACATACACTTTTTTGGGATCATATTTTCTATTCCGCTATTTAATCAAAAACCTTTGGGGATCAGTTAAATTGGGGGATAGTCTGTGTTGGTACGTGTGAGAGAGATCCACCTTTCCAAGTTGTTGGGGTTCATCTCATACTTCTGAAGGTTTGAGGGTGCTGCCTGTTCCATACTCCCCCTACTCCTAGCCTTTTAGGGGTACAAACAATAGTAATTGGGGCCTAGTGTGGTTGTGTACGTGTGATATACATACACTTTTTTGGGATCATATTTTCTATTCCGCTATTTAATCAAAACCTTTGGGGATCAGTTAAATTGGGGGATAGTCTGTGTTGGTACGTGTGAGAGAGATCCACCTTTCCAAGTTGTTGGGGTTCATCTCATACTTCTGAAGGTTTGAGGGTGCTGCCTGTTCCATACTCCCCCTACTCCTAGCCTTTTAGGGGTACAAACAATAGTAATTGGGGCCTAGTGTGGTTGTGTACGTGTGATATACATACACTTTTTTGGGATCATATTTTCTATTCCGCTATTTAATCAAAAACCTTTGGGGATCAGTTAAATTGGGGGATAGTCTGTGTTGGTACGTGTGAGAGAGATCCACCTTTCCAAGTTGTTGGGGTTCATCTCATACTTCTGAAGGTTTGAGGGTGCTGCCTGTTCCATACTCCCCCTACTCCTAGCCTTTTAGGGGTACAAACAATAGTAATTGGGGCCTAGTGTGGTTGTGTACGTGTGATATACATACACTTTTTTGGGATCATATTTTCTATTCCGCTATTTAATCAAAAACCTTTGGGGATCAGTTAAATTGGGGGATAGTCTGTGTTGGTACGTGTGAGAGAGATCCACCTTTCCAAGTTGTTGGGGTTCATCTCATACTTCTGAAGGTTTGAGGGTGCTGCCTGTTCCATACTCCCCCTACTCCTAGCCTTTTAGGGGTACAAACAATAGTAATTGGGGCCTAGTGTGGTTGTGTACGTGTGATATACATACACTTTTTTGGGATCATATTTTCTACTCCGCTATTTAATCAAAAACCTTTGGGGATCAGTTAAATTGGGGGATAGTCTGTGTTGGTACGTGTGAGAGAGATCCACCTTTCCAAGTTGTTGGGGTTCATCTCATACTTCTGAAGGTTTGAGGGTGCTGCCTGTTCCATACTCCCCCTACTCCTAGCCTTTTAGGGGTACAAACAATAGTAATTGGGGCCTAGTGTGGTTGTGTACGTGTGATATACATACACTTTTTTTGGATCATATTTTCTATTCCGCTATTCAATAAAAACCTTTGAGGATCAATTGAATTGCGGGATAGTCTGTGTCGGTACGTGTGAGAGAGATCCACCTTTCCAAGTTGTTGGGGTTCATCTCATACTTCTGAAGGTTTGAGGGTGCTGCCTGTTCCATACTCCCCCTACTCCTCATCTAGCCTTTTAGGGGTACAAACAATAGTAATTGGGGCCTAGTGTGGTTGTGTACGTGTGATATACATACACTTTTTTTGGATCATATTTTCTATTCCGCTATTCAATAAAAACCTTTCTAGGGCAAGATCTTAAATTACAGAAATATGAGGAGACCGTCAAATAAGGGCCGTGGCCTGGGTCGTGGTGCTGCTGGTAGAGCTCCTGTTGCAAGGAGAGGACATGGTCGATCTGTGCCAGCTACACGCACAAGTGAAACACCTTCCTCAAGTGTGAGTAGGCGACAGAACCTGCATCAGTATTTGGTAGGGCATCAAACGCCCCTAGAAGTGATGAGGCCAGAACAAGTTGAGGCGATAGTAGATTGGTTTGCTGCTGACAGTGCCTCCAGTTCCTTCACATTGTCTCCCACCCAGTCTACTGCAGAAAGGTCAGAGTTGGCACCTGCAGCCAATGTCCAACCGTCTTTCACCTCACCCCCTTGCAAATCAGGCCAGCAGTCTGAGCCCCAAGCCATACAGCAGTCTCTTATTCTTTTTGAGGACTCTGTCAGCAGGGTTTCCCAGGGCCATCCACCTAGCCCTGCCCCAGAAGTGGAAGAGATTGAGTGCAGCGATGCCCAACCACTTATTTCTCAAGATGAGTACATGCAAGGATCATCGCAGCACGTCTCCGATGATGACGAAACGCAGGTGCCAACTGCTGCGGCGTTCAGCATTGTGGAGACCGACAAGGAGGGCAGGGGTGAAGACTGGGTGGAAGATGATGTGGAGGACGATGAGGTCCTCGACCCCACATGGAATGAACGTCATGCAGGTGACCTGAGTAGTTTGGAGGAAGAGGCGGTGGTCGCACAGAGCCACCAGCACAGCAGAAGAGGGAGCAGGGTGCAGAAGCGGAGCGGCCGTGCCCTAGACACTACGCCCGCTACTGCCCAACGCAGCAAGGGAACGAGCGCACCAAAGTCAGCTCAAAGGAGTTCTCTAGCGTGGAAGTTCTTTAGAAAATGTGCTGATGACAGGACACGAGTGGTTTGCACCCTGTGCAATCAGAGCTTGAAGCGAGGCATGAACCTTCTCAACCTGAGCACAACCTGCATGATCAGGCATCTAAGTGCAAAGCACGAGCTGCAGTGGAGTACACACCTTCAAAACCAAGAAACGTCTCTGGCTCATCCTGCTTCCTCTTCTGCTGCAGTCTCGGCCGCTCCAGCCACATCTGTAGTGATACCGGCACCTGCCACCCCGCAAACAGACGATCTGTCAGCAACACCACCACCTGGGTCACCAACAACCATCTCCACAATGTCCCGTGGAAGCGTTCAGCTTTCCATCTCCCAAACACTTGAGAGGAAGAGGAAGTACCCCCCTACCCACCCGCGATCCCTGGCCCTGAATGCCAGCATTTCAAAATTATTGGCCTTTGAAATGCTGTCATTCCGTCTGGTGGAGACGCACAGTTTTAAAAACCTTATGTCGGTGGCTGTCCCACAGTACGTCGTGCCCAGCCGCCACTACTTTTCCAGGCAAGCCATCCCTTCCCTGCACAACCAAGTGGGGGAAAATATCAGGTGTGCACTGCGCAACGCCATCTGTGCCAAGGTCCACCTAACTACGGATACGTGGACCAGTAAGCACGGTCAGGGGCGTTATATCTCCCTAACGGCACACTGGGTAAATGCAGTGGCGGATGGGCCTGAGGCGGATAGCAATTTGGCGCATGTCCTTCCACCACCGAGGATTGCAGGGCGCTTCAGTTTGCCTCCTGTTCGTAACTCCTCCTACTCCGCTTCCTCATCCTCTACCGCCTCCTCATCCGGACAGCGTAACACCTTCACCACCAACTTCAGCACGGCCAGGGGTAAACGACAGCAGGCAGTTTTACAACTTGCCTGTTTGGGGGACAAACCACACACCGCGCAGGAGTTGTGGAGGAGCATGGAACAGCAGACAAATGAGTGGTTGCTGCCAGCGAGCCTCAAGCCCGGCCTGGTGGTGTGTGATAACGGGCGAAATCTCATAGCAGCTCTGGGCCTAGCCGGTTTGACGCACATCCCTTGCCTGGCGCATGTGCTGAATTTGGTGGTGCAGAGGTTCCTTAAAAACTACCCCGATATGTCAGAGCTGCTGCAGAAAGTGCGGGCCGTTTGTGCGCACTTTCGGCGTTCTCACCCTGCTGCTGCTCGCCTGGCAGCGCTGCAGCGTAACTTCGGCCTTCCCGCTCACCGCCTCATATGTGACGTGCCCACAAGGTGGAACTCCACCTTGCACATGCTGGAAAGACTGTGCGAGCAGCAGCAGGCCATAGTGGAGTTTCAGCTGCAGCACGCACGCGTGAGTCGCTCTGCGGAACAGCACCACTTCACCACCAATAACTGGGCCTCCATGCGAGACCTGTGTGCCTTGTTGCGCTGTTTTGAGTACTCCACCAACATGGCCAGTGGCAATGACGCCGTTCTCAGCTTAACTATCCCACTTCTATGCCTCCTTGAAAAAACAATTCGGGCGATGATGGAAGAGGATGTGGCACAGGATGAGGAGGAGGAGGAGGATGAAGAGGTAACATTTCCAAGGCTTTCAGGGCAGTCATTCGCAAGGGGCTCCGAGGGTGGGTTCCTGCACACGCAAACGCCAGGGACGCAATTGTCCAGCAGGGGCACAGTTCTGGAGGATGAGGAGGATGAGGAGGAGGAGGAGCTGGAGGAGGAGATGGAACCATGTTCACAGCAGGGTGGCACCCAGGCCAGCTCATGGCCATCACTGGTGCGTGGCTGGGGGGATACAGAGGACACGGACGATACACCTCCCACAGAGGACAGCCTTTCGTCGCCTCTGGGCAGCCTGGCACACATGAGCGATTACATGCTGCAGTGTCTCCACAACGACCGCCGAGTTGCCCACATTCTAACTTGTGCTGATTACTGGGTGGCCACGCTGCTGGATCCCCGTTACAAGGACAACGTACCGTCCTTAATTCACTCACTGGAGCGCGATCGCAAGATGCGCGAGTACAAGCGCACGCTGGTAGACGCCATGCTGCTGGCATTCCCATCTGACAGCGGGGCCACAGTGGAAGCACAAGGCAGAGGAGGAGGAGGAGGAGGTCGCCAACGCAACCAGGGCACCGCCAGCACCTCAGAAGGCAGGGTTAGCATGGCCGAAATGTGGAAAAGCTTTGTCAGCACGCCACAACAAACAGCAGCACCAGCAGCTCAGATGGAACGTCTTAGCAGGAGGCAGCATTTTACCAACATGGTGGAGCAGTATGTGTGCACACGCCTACATGTAGTGAATGACGGGTCTGCCCCCTTCAACTTCTGGGTCTCCAAATTGGGCACATGGCCTGAGCTTGCCCTTTACGCCTTGGAGGTGCTGGCGTGCCCTGCAGCCAGTGTATTATCTGAACGGGTATTTAGCACGGCTGGGGGCGTTATAACAGACAAGCGCAGCCGCCTGTCCAGAGACAATGTGGACAAGCTCACGTTCATTAAAATGAACCAGGCATGGATCCCACGGGACTTTTCCGTACCTTATGCAGAATAGCAATGGATACCGACCTTACCCACCCATTGTTCCATTTTTGCTCTTTCTCACTCTTTTGGGGTGTACCCTCATTTAAAATTTTTGAAAAGAAGCAGTGTTGGCTACCTCGTCCTCCTCCTCAGGGCCAGATTAATGTAGGGGCTATTGGAGCTGCAGCTCCAGGCCCCTACCTTTTATATAGGCCCCGGGTTGGCCATATTCACTGTTACCGCTCTTCTGTCACTTGTAAACACAGAAGTCTGGCTTCTATGCTCGCTTCCCCAGGCAGCACCCTCAGAACCTCCCCACACAGCGTGAAGGCCGGACAAGGAGGGACAGTTGGCGATGCATGGATGTGTTTATGGGCTTCAGAGACAGCATCCCATGTTGAATTAGGCATGCATGGCTGCACCCTTCCTCCTCTGGGTGCATGGCAAGGCACGGCCCTTAAGGCCCTTCAAAATCCTCAGCACCAAGCCCATGATGCTGTTAATCCGGCCCTGGTCCTCCTCCACCGCCGCTTCCACCTACACCGCCCATAGGTGTGCGCAGCCTATTGCATTAAGGTGTGCACCCCAAAGTTGAAATACACATGCATGTGTTTGCCAGCAGGGAGAGTAATGTATCGGGGCCATGTACCTGTAGGCAAGGAGAAATAGAGCAGAGCAGGTCCCAGGGAGATCTTTCCCATCTCCTCACTGGCAATGCTATGTGCCCTAGGTGATTAGGGTGTGCCCAGGCACACCCAGCACACCCTGTGCGCACGCCTATGTCACCGCCACATCCACCACCACCTCAACCTCCCTCCTACTCCATATGGGCCTCGTCCTTCAGAGATGAAGAAGAACATTGTTTTATTTTTCTGTTTTTTTTTTGTTGTTTTAAGTTATTTCCCTATCCACATTTGTTTGCAGAGCACTTGCCATGCTCTTAATTACGTTTTGCTGCCATTTGCAGCACTCTAGCCCTTTCCTTTGGTGTTTTAGAGCCATTTTAGTGCCTTAAAGTTCGGGTCCCCATTGACTTCAATGGGGTTCGGTGTCCGGGAAAAGTTCGGTAAAAGTCCGGGACACGGACCCGGACTTTTTTTTAAAGTTCGGCCGAACCCGTCGAACACGGACATCTAGGTGTTCGCTCAACCCTATTTGGGACCATTCAAGCTTTCTTTTGTCAAGGAAACACATGTCCAACAGAAGTAAATACCTTAAAGCATATCTAAACACAAGAACAAAAAATGTAATTCAATGCTTCTTAGCAGTCCTTCAATGTATTGACTGCATTCATTTTGTATTTCAAGTTTTTTTTCCTCTTTTTTATCTGGTGATCCTGCCAGTACCACACTTTCTGTCATAGGAACATGTTAGGACTAATTAGCACTTTTTTGTAAGTCAATGACATCACCAGCGAGCAATCACAATACACACTGCTGCTTTTATTTTAAAATGTATATAGATTTGCACCTTGGTAAACAATGATACACCATTACTGTGCATGCTTGAGTCCTCATAGTATTATATGAATACGATTTGATGACACCATCCATCTTTTCCACTTGAGCACAAAGAATGTCAGCCTTTATGATGTGCAACTGACATTTTCTGTAGTAGTAACAATGCTGAAAACTTTGATTTGGGGATTCCACAGTGTAATCGGAAAAAAAACTATACTACTACTACTACTACTTCTAATAATTATAATATCCTTGTTCATGTATTGTAACAAATATTACAATACTGCAAAAACACTGATTGTTGTGTTGCAGAAGCTTACTTTTAAGGTGACCCCAGATCCTTAGAGTTAACACCTTCAGGTACCTATTTGCACACTCATTTTATCTCTTGGGCACCTGGGTCTCACCAAACCCCACCATTCTGTTATGTAAATATATACCACAATTTTCATGATCAGCATTTGACTTTCTATCCTGCCCCATGCTTTTCTAATGGTCATTGAGGCTGTCCAAGACATTTTTGGGCTGATTGCAAAGACTATTTTCTGAGTGCACTAAATACCTTATTATGTGACGTGACTCATTTTTATTTTTATAGACTCATTATTAGAATAATATAACATTTCTACGTGCTTTTTTTTTTTTTTTTTTGAGAGAAAAAAATGTTTGGAATTTGATTTGATAAATAAATTCATCCATAAAGAAATGAATCTTCAAATTTTCTGAACCTCAGCTAAAAAAGTACAAAGTAGAGAAGAAATGTATTAATGGTCAAGGACATTGATTAGAAACAGTTGACTTTCTGTAAACCTTGTTCTAAATCCAGTGTCAGGTCTTTAGTCCAAATTACTTCATGTTTATATGACACAGTATCCAAAAATAGAATAGATGAACCTGGTGTGAAAAAGTAAAAATCAAAACTGCAAATGTTAAGGAAACTGTAGACGCTAAGGAAATAGAGTTAAAGAACAGAGGAACAAGGTACAAATATCTTGTGATATAATATTACATTGTTTCTTTTCACAGTTAAAGCTTCAATTCAAGAACAGATGAAATAGTAAAATTAATCTAGATATCTTAATGAACCTTGATTTTTATCAGTCTACAACCTGTTCTTTTTATTCCATTTGCTTTAGAGAGAATATTCTTATTACCAATAACATTGTTTCCAATAGTATTCAAAGAAAAGATGATATAAGTATCACTACATACGTTATCAACAATCAAAGATGTAGCAGAGAGAGATACAAGAGGAAACAGTCCTTACAACTTGATTGCTTTGGACTGAGAGGATAATCAGGTCAAATGAACTATAATTAGCACTTATCTTTCCCTGTGTGTAAAACTATTGGATTTCTAGTAGATTGCTGGTGGGGACGAAAGGAATTTATTTCAATTATATATGACATTTTAGTTCAGTGGTGCTCAAACTTTTGTAACTATTTAGTATTGTGATTTAATAATATGATGTACTTAAGGGAGCGTGTAGTGCTTTTTCTTTTCTTTTCTTTTAATTTTTTTTTCTTTCTTTACAATTGTGTCCTTATTTAATCAGAAAAAATGAAATATTGCATATTGATATTTTGTATTTTTATTTTTAGATAAAACTTTGATTTACACACAAGACTGCATGACTCAGTAGTAACTCATTCAGCTGTTTTTATATTTTTCATAGCTAATCCACAGTGCTCTGAGAATCCTTTGTCCTTTGTATCACAGTAGGTGTTTATTTGTAAATCAAGGATGATATATTGTATATGTTTAAATACAAAATTGAGTTAAACAGGGTTGAAAAATAAAAGCTAAGTGAAGAAGGGGAGGAACAAGTTTATTAACAATAATATTGGTATATTAGTTACAATGTATTTATAATCAAAGACTGCCTCAGTTTTGACTTGCAGCCACAAGAATGTAGTAATGTGCTTGCGTTTGGCTGCATGCCTTTAATGACATTCAAATCCCGGGAGACATTTTATCATGCACATGATAAAGTAACCAGAGCCCTAAAGTAGGGGATAACCCTGAAGCAAATTGGCTGTATTTTTACACACATTTTCTTCCAATAAAATCATGATACCTTTGATTTTTGCCCTCCTGATCAATCACCAAACTTGCCACACTTGTAAAATTAACCACACCAAAAGCTCTCCATGAGTCAGACAGCTGCAAAGACTCTAAATTCAAATCAACTGGAAACCTGAATTATTTATCAACTTTCCAGTGTTGCCTCACTTATCCAAATTTTTGTCCAGTTTACCCCTTGGTTATTAATTCACTTTCTGTTTGTACTAAAATTTGTCAAATAGGCAGGAAAATAAGTGATTTCCCCAATTAGATTAAAAAATAAGATTCCCCAATCAATTAAAAATGTACTGATATTCTAATTCTTCTATATAAAGAATAAATGCCTGGAGTTAGGTTCTGACCAAGAAGGTCTAACTATTTACATCAAAATAGTAAGAAAGTAAGTGGCAACAGGTATGTAAACCTCATATGAGACAAAACGTCCGTAGTAAATGTCAACTTAAAAAGTCCATAAATAGGGAAGTCCAAAAGTTTCAAAAACTATAGGTGCGTGCACTAGGGCAGCTTGTCTGGAGAGCAGAAGCAGACTCTCTATAGCACACAGGGAATGTAGACCATAAAAGCACATTTATCGGAATTAAGGGTAAGGCTCAGTATTAAATAAACCTGGACATGCAGTAGAATCGCCCACTGAGGGTCCACTAATGGAGGAAGAGAGAAAGTCATTCCAAGATGGTGCTGAATTGACCACATGACGCAAGGCATCAGCGTGATGATGTCACTGGAGGGGGAGCTTCAAGCATTTCAGAGTATGCTTAGTGGAACCTTCCTGATGAAAGAGCACCCCTGCCCAACGGCTCCACAAAGCATGCTCTAAAATGCGCCGCAGCTCCCCCCTCTGACGATGTCACCCCGCCGAAGCCTAGTGTTACGTGTGCGTTCCAGCGCCATTTTAGAAGGACCTGCTTCTTCCCTTCCTCCATGGCTTCACTGCATATCCTGGCAGCCCTTCAGTGGTCAATTCTACTGCATGTCCAGGTTTATTTAATGATGCTGAGCTGTACCCTTACTTCTGTATGCAAGTTGCCACTTGACATTTTAACTTTAACGTATATAAAATGTGCTTTTATTTTTTATTTATTTATTTCAGGTACTTATATAGCGCTGTCAATATACGCAGTGCTTTACATATACATTGTACATTCACATCAGTCCCTGCCCTCATGGAGCTTACAATCTAAGGTCCCTAACTCACATACATACACAGTAGGGCCATTTTTTTTTTTTTTTAATACAGGATCCAATTAACCTACCAGCATGTCTTTGGAGTGTGGGAGGAAACCCACGCACTCACAGGGGGTACATGCAAACTCCAGGCAGGTAGTGTCGTGGTTGGGATTCGAACCAGCGACCCTCTTGCTGCTAGGTGAAAGTGCTAACCACTACACCACTGTGTATGATCTGTATTTAGATGTGCTTCTCTTCTTTTTCCCTGTGTGCTAACTATTTACATGAAGAGCAATTGTCATGTCCATCTCATTTGCCACAATATAAACAGTTTTATATACAGCCAAGCTAAGCAATATAGGAAGAAACAAAAACAATGTTACTGTACAGATATGAGTGATATGGAGGAAAATTAGGAAGACATAATTTCAAATAAGCAGCCAGCAAATGGAAAATTCAGTGCAAAGACCAATGATGGTGTGCAAAGTTTAGTAACCCATAGCAGCTAATCAGATTTTATCTTCCTGGAGTCGCATCAGTGAAAGATGATGTTGAACTGGTTGCATTTCCCTTCACCTTATTAGTTATTTTTATGGATTCTGTTAATAACTGCAAAATATCACTGTTCTGCAACAAAACACAGACATAACATATATATATACTCCCCTACTTTGTCATACATTGATACCTAACTCCATGTTAGGAAAGGAAATCACTTGTATTATTATAGAGTGCCAAAACCTACATACTTGTATGCCCTATATCTTTCTCAACGACACCTTTATCTAGAAATAATGGTTTGACGTTGCAGTGTAATTAAATGTGAGATTTTTTGCTGATGTGTGTAATGTGCTCTTCCATCACTATAAGATCACTTGTCATCTAATGTAATCAGTGCCTTCTACATGACGCTATTAGTCCCTATACAGTAGATAGCTGCAAATGGTAATTGTCACGCCAATCATATGCTACAGATGTGTCAAGTGGCTTATTGAAAAGTCATTGAGGAAATTGGCTCCTTGCTTTATTTCTGTATTAAATAACTCTTGCTTGCAAACATTCTCAACTATATAGATCAACGGCATGGCTCACAGGTCACTCATTGGAATGGCACAGTGTATTTATAAACAATACTTCAGTATTGTATTCATCACTGGTATTTCGCATCCCCAGTCAGGGTGGTACTTTTTTTCTTTTTTTGCTGTCTATCCCTGGGGAGATTTCTCTTCACTGTCTTTCCTAGAAACACAACAGAAAATTGATGGAAATCTTTGCAAACTGAAGGAAAATACAGTCTTAGTTGTCACTAGTACAGAAGTCCCCATGTCTTTTGGATGGTGACAGCTGTAAAGTTTGGAAGTTCCCATTTATTTCCATGTCAGGGACAACAGAGAAGGCACATATTCAAACAGCAATAAAGGCCAGACAGAGGTTCTTACCCTTCCCCACTATTTTTAAAACTAGAAATAAATCAAGTAGCCATAAATACCCTTTAAGTTGGTGTCTCCCTTTCCCCACCGAAATTAGGAAACAGATCATTTCATACGGGATGCACATATGATTTTTAGGAATATTGAACTGTGCAAGAACATACTGTATATAAACCCGTAGCAGAAAAAAAAAAAAACATAACTAGCACTTGAACCCCTTGTCTACCAATGTACATTTAAAATTATGTTGTATACAAGGGGTTAAAGCAAGCCCATAAGGAAGGGCTTTCAGATAACAGTGATCCAGTCGGCTCTAGAGCTTACTTTTAAGGGGCTTTTGAGGTGTGCTGTCCCTTCTGCCAGCAGTCCATTGTGGTTCCTGGTTTCTGCCATTTCTCCTGGGAGCCCCAGACTATGGCAAATTGCTCCCACACTAAGAACAGGAGGTTATAAGAGAACATCCATTTTCTGAGCCTCCCTTAGGCTAATGAACCCAAAAAGTTGAGTTATATTATAGCTGTTTTTCCTCAGGTGTTGTAACCGAGGATACAGCTAATCAAGCACAATCTGTGCATGGAAGAATAGTGGAGACATTGGGGGTCTAATAGACCCCTAATGTTTCCATGAAGCATACCTGTCAGTTGCCCAGTGCTATCACATAGGGGGCTTGCAAAAAATTAGCAACACATTTAAATAAAAAAAATGTAAAAAATAAATAAATAATTAAATAAAAAAAATTGCAAAATAAAGAAAAATAATTTAAAATACATTTTTATAGCACCCCTTTCACCCCTCTACACACCCCAAGTAAAATGCACAGCATAGGGTGAGCATATATATGTAAAAATGAATTGTGCCACACACATGAGGTATCACTGCAAATGTTATGATAAAAGCAATAATTCTGGGGGGCATAATTCATGGTTAAATCTAAGCTGATAGCTTGTAAAGGCTTTTGAAATGTTGCCTATTGACAAATTTGGGTTCCATAGTTTTATGGAATTTCATGGGTGTGCTCTATTTTAAGTCTTGATGTGTCTGTTATCTTTTTACGTAACACATGAAAATTAATTGTATTGTATTTTTTCCTAAAAACATATTTTAGAGAAATAGCTGCATGAATATGTCTGCTTTCTGAAGATTTATAGTTGTTTGGAGGTTTAAAGTAATTTCTAGCAGAAAATTCAGATATTACAAATGTGTGCGAAAAATTTAAAAACAATGTCCTGTAGACAAGTGATTAAGAGCTTGTGCTGAAGGACTTTGAGCCTGTGCTCATGACATCAGTTTGATGTCAGTTTAATCAAATCTGAGATGTTTCTTTAAAAGCTGCATTTGACCTGCAGTTGACCTCCTTCGGGCCTGCATTTGACCTGCTTAAAATGTTTTTGTTTTCATTCCCATGGACTTTTTTAGGAATGCAAAACCTGTTTAAAAAAAAAAAAAAGCCAGTCCATCCAGGCTCTTATAAAGCAGTGATATTCTTTATAAATTAACTATAATTGCTTGGGAATTCTGAAGTAACTGAAACCCTTTTAATTTTTATCATGGGGAGAAAAAAGTACCAGGAAGTCATGTGACCAATATTTCCTCCTATCACCATTCTCTGCAGCTTTATACAGAGAAGAACTCTGAAGGACACCTCGGACTTCATACTGTCACCTACATTTTATGAATGATTTGCAAATTGAAGATGCAGTGGACTAAACACTACAGTGTCCAGCAGATTGTAATATTAGCATTCTGTTTTAAATAGTCCCTTATGTGTTGTATTAGGAATATCATTTTAGGTGCATGATAAAATTGGGACAATATATAGTATATAAAAAAATATAATATGTATAAAATATGTACTTTGCATCTATATTACCAATAGTTATTTTAAAGCTACCCCTAAACAATTTTTTCCTTTAAAATGCATACAAATATTTTCATCAATAGACCAATAGCTGAATTGTAAAAATTGTTTTGGCTGAAAAAGGATGCAAAAGGAAGAACCCTAGTTCTGTAGTCTTTAATGAATAATAATAACAGAGACATCTGCTTTCTAATCAGTAATATTTCCTCTGTAATGCATGAGTTAAAAATATGAATTCACTTTTTTTTTTCACTCAAATTTTGCAAGTGAATGATATCATTGTGTTAGAGAACCAGCCCATTAAATGTAAAGAATAGATTGTTGGTTCACATATATTTCACCGAGATAGCTTTCTGCCAAGTTGAAATACTTGCTCAGAGAGTAGCTTCACACGATGTATTATTTCCCGAGGGACCATTGTTTATTCCACAACAATGGCAAATAGAATATGTGTTCCAAAGACTGAAGGACACAGTTTTCTCTCTCATCTTTACACTATAACACAAACAATTGGAATAATTTATTTGAAAATAATAGGACTTGAAGAACAGTCATTTTCTTTCATGCCTTAAAAGATTATATTTTTATGAAATTGTAGCCATCTACTTTTTACAATAAAAATTATATTGAGTTTGATGGACTTCACTATGGGAGCTTTTTTATTTATTTATTCTCGAGTCCATATGGGATCCAATACCTGTTATCAACTCTTCCACCTGTTATGGTTATCCATGTCCATCTGCTTGTTCAAGTTCATTTGACCATTATAACTTATGGCCCTGTTGATCTGGTAAGAGGCATGTGTTGGAAGATGTTGGTGGTGGCGATCCTTTTTCTGGTCTCCGATTGCACTGCACTTTTTATTGAAGATTTGCTACATCACTGTGTTTTTGCACTTTTTTTGCACAACTGTTGTATACTGAATTCAGTAATATTTGTTATTCACTATTGATGTGTTACTGTATTGAATTAATTTAGTGCACTTTAGTCCACATTAGCACTGCTTTTCTATGTATTAATTGTTGGACTGGTATCACAGTTTTTTTTAGTGACTGCTTTTATATTTTTTCTGAGCGCAGTTTTATTTTGTTTTTGATTTGTTTACTTGATACACTTTATCTTCTGCACAGTTCTTTTCAGAAATTGATGTTTTTAAATATAGAAGTTCACAAACAATTAATACAGATGGTGTTTTTGATAGTAAAGCTCCAGTTTAAGATGACCTGGGAGGGCGATTTGCGAGAAATATGAGAATCTCAGAAAACTTAATGGTTTCTGAGATTCATACCAACTGGGACATAGCTTTTTTGGAACAGTATATTGGAGATAAGATGGTTCCTCACAGTCTCAGAGGGGATATTAACCCCCAATCTGATGAGCCGGGATGGTATGATTGGTATACATATTTTAATGATGCAGGTCTTCAATTTTTAAAATTTTTGATAGGTAGGAAGAGGTCTAAATTTTTAAGATATGGAAATTGCTTCTATTAAGGAGCTATTAATCCCTTTTAAAGATTTAGAAGAATATAAAAATCAATCTGAAACTCTCAAAAAACTTATGGGACTAAGAGGATGTTGAACAAAAAAGTAAGAAAAAGAAAACATACAACAGGGGATGTGCAGGATTTTACATCCCGATTGGTCTTTAAATGGCAAGTTAAAGAAATGGCACAAAGAGATATAGGGAACACTAATGGTAATAGGGAACCTAATTTAGTCCATTCTGGAGAATTTCCCAATACCAGTGGTAATAATATAAAATCTCAGATAAGCCAACTGGTGAGTTATATTCCACAATTTAAAAAGACCTTTTGGGAAAAAGAAACACCCCCATTCCCATCATCCTGTGTATCATGGTGTAAATTCCCATGGTCCTGGTAATTTTTATAAAGGAGGTTATGGTGGCCATTATGGGCATCCATCGGGCAAATATTTATCGTCAGGGGGAACTTATGGGCATCAGCCAAACCAGGGTAGAGGGCCAAATGCTATATATCATGGCCCCCAAACTAATAGAAGGGAACCCTATTATGGGCCACATAATTCTAATACTAATTTCCATGGCAATCTGGGGGGAAACCCACATGGTACTCTGAACCATATTATCCATCATAAAAGATACCAGCCACTAACTGATAATGACTGGGATCTGTGGGATGATGAAAGAATTACAACGCAACATCCCCTTCACACGCCGACTAGGAATTGGTATGCTTCCAATCAGGCACCTCCGAGTATGAAAAGAGGGGCTCATCATCTTAATTTTTTCAGTCCCCTTGCAACTCCAAAAGGAGAAAAGAAGGAGGAGAGGTACCAGAGGAGGGAGGAGAAGGAAAAAGGCAGAGAAAGTTTTAAATAACTCGTATTTTTACCTTAGTGGGGTTGAACTCATGAAGAAGGAGGAATTAGTTCTTAGGGTTAAAACATGCCCCCCCCCAACAAAAAAAAAAATTGGATAAGTTTAGTACTTGTGACCCCCAATGTTGTTAATCAAATAACCAGACCACGTTTTTTTTTTTTCAAGATTTTAAGGGTTATTACCCATGTCACAAATGTGAGGTATGTAGAGTTAATAAATTTAAGGGTAGAAAAATACCTCATTAAAGTCCAACCAAACAAATAGGGAGTGCACTATAGACAAATGTATTACCTGCAATATTAAAAATGGGATTTACATGAACGTTTTCCATGTGGGAAACAATACATAGGGAGGACGATCCATAAACTACAAGTTAGATTAAAAGAACATATCACTAATATTAAATCTGGGTTCCCTTCTCATAGTGTTTCTAAACACTATGACATATTTCACAATAGGGACCCTAAAAATACCCTCTTTATAGCCATTGATCACGTTATACCTCACTGAAGGGGGAATTCTTTTAAAAGGGAGATTTCACCTCGTGAAACCCAGTGGATATATTTTCTTAAATCTTATGTCCCCTTTGGACTGAATGTAGAGTGAGACAACAACTGTTTTATTAATAACAGGTGATATGATCCTCCTTGATCCTGTTGATCTGGTAAGAGGCGTGTTTTGGAGGGTGTTGGTGGTGGCAATCCTTTTTCTGGTCTCTGATTGCACTGCACTTTTTATTGAAGATGTGATACGTCACTGTATTGGACTTTTTTTGCGCAACTGTTTTACACTAAAATTCTGTATTATTTGTTATTCACTATTCATATGTTGTTGTATTGAATTAATTTAGCGCACTTTAGCGCACATTAGCGCTGCTTTTCTATATATTAATAAGTTGAAATATTTGCTCAGAGAGTAGCTTCACATGATGTATTATTTCCAGAGGAACCATTGCTTATTCCACAACAATGGCAAATAGAATATGTGTTCCAAAGACTGAAGGACACAGTTTTCTGTCTCATCTTTACACTATAACACAAATAATTGGAATAATTTATTTGAAAATAATAGGACTTGAGGAACAGTAATTTTCTTTCATACCTTAAAAGATGATATTCTTCAGTAAAAAAAAAAAAAAAATCAACCAGCCTCATGTTTTCCAGTAGCCCCTGGTTTTAGTGAGCTGTTTGATAGGTTGAATATTGCTTTTAGCAATTACTCATTGTTATTAAAATTCAGGCCTCCACTCATAAAATCTACTTTCTTTCTTCTGCTCCCTACTACCCCACTTTATAGCAATAAAGATATATATTTTTTTTTGGCAAATGCAATATTTTCAGTTTCAACCCCAAGATTCCTTGCCTAGCTGGGGATGTGGGGATGTCATATACCTACCCCCTGCCAATTCACATTTATATGTCACATGTTTCAGGAGGCTCTGCAGCCAAAGCAATGCGTTGCTTTTAGCCTGAGTCATATTTGAGTGTGCATGTGCAGGATCAAAATGGTGTCATCTGGGGGCTGGTTGTGCAAATAAGGAAGAGACAGCTGGCTCTCATGTCAATATGGTGGCATTGGCCAGAATGTGGGCTTGTGAGTATATATAACTTGCATAATGAATCATCAAAGATATGTGGCATGTGGACATTAAAATCCATGGGCAGGGGTGAAGTTTCCCTTTAAGGTGGAGTTCTAGACTAAAATGCAACTATGTCTTGAAGAATAGACCCCCCATCCCCCCTCCTTTTTGGATATTGTTTTATTTTTTTAGTTGTTTTGTACCTTTTATGATGTTTTCCTGCTTCCTGTTGCTGCCGCGGAGAGGTACGTAATTTCTGAGTTTGCATCAGCCGCCCCCCGCTGCCTGCTGTTTTCCCTTGGTTGCAATGCCAGTGCCTGCACCCGAGCTGGTGTACGAATCGGCTTCGGGGGGCAACATCGCAGGATCCCTGGACAGGTAACTGTCCCTATATTAAAAGTCTGCAGCTATATTATTTGTAGCTGCTGACTTTTATATTTTTTTCAGAGGCTGGAACTCCCCTTTAAGTTATTGGTAAATGAATATCAAAATCATAAAACTGGAACAGTTTAGGTCAATGTTTCCCAATCACTTATTGGTGTATTTTGCAAAATTGCCGACAGAGTCTATAAATGGTGACAGAGGTTGAACGAGTATCTTTCTAGAATTAGGGATAACTCCAGCTGAAAAAAGAAGGTTTTTATTTATGTGTAAGCCAGTGGGGAGATTTTTCCTCATTTCATTCCCTGTGATACCTGTATGATCAAAGGTGGAGCAGTCACTTATTTAGCAGCTTGCTCTTTTTTTCTGCTATCAAGCCCTTAAAGACATTCATATATTTTAAAAAGTACTACCAAGGTTTGAGCCTAGCATAAGATATATTTCTTTATATGAAGTGAATACTGTATATGTTAACTATTTCAATACCGGGCACTCTTACCCCCTTCCAGCCCAGGCCAATTTTCAGCTGTCAGCGCTGTCACACTTTGAATGACAATTGCACAGTCATGCAATGCTGGACCCAAAAGAATTTAAAATAGAGCTGTCTTTTGGTGGTATTTGGTGGTATTAAATCACCAATGAGTTTTTTTATTTTTTGCTAAATAAACAAAAAATGTGAGAACATTTTATAAAATTTGTTATAAAATTATGCAAATAAATAATCTTTCTTTATAAATTTAGGTCAAAATATATACTGCTACATATCTTTGATGAAAATAACCTAAATCAGTAGTTATTATTTAGTCTTTAGGAAAGTTATAAAGTCCACAATCTGTAGTATATAAATCTGAAAATTGATCAATCCTGATGTACTAACACCCTATCTCATTTCTTGAGCCCCAAAAATGCCAGGATAGTACATATACCCCCAAATGACAACTTTTTGTAAAGTAGACAGTTCAATGTGTTTAGTAAGAGGCATGGCAAGTTTTTTTTCCATTGTAATTTTAGAAAATAAAGAAATAAAAAAAAAATAATAAAATGCTGTACAGTGTTACCATATTACTGCCATGGTGGTGATCAGTGACACTGGTGACAGTATGTAAAAAAATAATATATTTTTGAATTCCATTTTATTTCTTTTTTTTACAATTTTTTTTTCTAACACACTGTAACCAGAGCAATACAGTGTTACCACAGTAACTGTACTACTCTGAGGAAGTGATCAGAATTTTTTTTTTACATGTTATGATTGCATGAATTTTATTGGTATAAGCAACTATTTTTACTGAAAGAAGCTAATTTGTTTGGTGTCTTTTGTTGTGATTAGCTGTAAATGGTCAAGCTAATCATACGGTACAGATGATTGGCCTGTCTGTACCATGTGTTCACTGTGACCAATCACAGCTAGCAACATAATAGTATACAATGGATGGCATGAAAGGAAGCCATCCATTATTTACAACTGTAATGTGATTTGCTGTGACTGGTCACAGAGATTACATGATACTGGCAGCAGGGTGATGCAGTGATTCAGCACAGTGATCCGGTGGACACAGCTGGTGACAGATATTGACACTGTGTGGCCCTGCGCACGTTCTGGGAGAATGTCATATGATGTCCTCCCAGAACAAAAGTGCTCCCGTGCGGCCGTCATTTTACTCTAGGCCGGACGGGAAGGTGTTAAGTAATACCGTATGCAAGTATAACACTTCCAGGTATCCATATGCTCTCTTAGAGTCACAGAATTCCCCTGACAATGCTCTCTTCTGCTTTTCTCTCTTCATTGTGCGCCATCTTTGTTCAGGCTTCATCAATGGTCAGCATCTCCTGAGATGTGGCTCTAAAATAATGTAAATCTTGGCACTTGTGCAGTTCTTGGCTGTGTTCACAAATGTCTGACACAGATGTACGACTGCCTACAAAGTTACAATCAGGTTACAGGAGAAGAGGAAACTGAGAATTGTTCCCTTCTTCCTGCAGCAGACTGAGGAGTTTATCTCAGTCTAATGCCCCGTACACACGTGCAGATTATCTGCAGACTTTTGTCTGCAGACTTACCTTTTCTATGTAGTGCAAGGGCCTGCCGGATTGCATACAAATTGAAAGTGTTTAGGTTTGACCTCATATTATATGGTTTTGGTAAGTCTGCAGACAAAAGTCTGCAGATAATCTGCACGTGTGTATGGGGCATAAGCACCATCATGTGACTAGAGTTAAAGGACTTATTCACCCAGAATATACTAAAGAATACGCCCATGGAAGACCGTGTTTGCCTACATCGGGATGTACAGGTGTTCCATGCATCACCATGCAGGCAGTCACATTGATGGTATTTGGGACATAGTGGCTAAAGAGTCACTGGTCCCAACATGACATCCGTGTCGGTGTGGTGTGTGTCCCTAAGTGCACACTGTGTGAGTTCGCGGAAACACACCTGCATCACACAGATGTCAAATTAGAAGAAGCATCTGCCTGCCTTTAGGGGGATGTGCAGAACACCTGTGCATTCCATGTGCGTATACATGGCTCTCAACAGGCATTTGCTTTAATACACCCAGTGTGAAGGCCAAAAGGACTGCTTATTCAATGCAAAGCTTTTTGAAAATGTTTAACCACTTGCCGACCAGTCACTGGGACTGTACTGCGGCAAAGTGGCTCAATTCCATCCAGCGACGTAGACCTACGTCTCTGGACTCCTTCCCCTGTAGGCGGCGCTCGCGCGCCGCCGGAGGCGCGCTCCCGCTGTTTTCAGTCACAGCGGGAGTCGGGCCAGGGGAGGAGTGGTGGCGATCGCTGTTGCTCTTCCCCGATCGTCGGGGAATCGAGTTTGGAGATCCGCCAGCTTGTGTAAACAGATCGGGCGGATCTCCTAAATGACAAAGAGTGACAGATTGCAGGGTTCAGCATAGCTGAACATGCGATCTGTCCCTGTGTCACTCAGTCACCTCCCCCCACACACGTTAGTAAGCACCAGGCATACATTAACCCCTCCCTCTCCAATAAAATTAACCCCTTCCCTGCCAGTGTCATTTTTACAGTAACAGTGCATATGTATAGCACTGATTACTGTAGTAATGTCACTGGTACCCCCAAAAGTGTCAAAAATGTCAGTCAAGGGTCCGATCTGTCCGCCGCAATGTCGCAGTCCCGCAAAAAAAATCGCAGATCGCCGCCATTACTCGTTAATAAAAAACACCAAAAATGACAGAAATCTTTCCCTTAGTTAGTAAACGCAATAACTTTTGCGCAAACCAATCAAAATACGCTTATTGTGATTTTTTTTACCAAACATAGGTAGCAGAAAACAAATTGGCCAAATTTGATTTTTACATTTTTTTGGGGGGAATTTCATATAAAACTTTTTTAAAAATATTGTTATTTTTTCAAAATAAACGCTCTTTTTTTGTTTATAGCGCAAAAAGTAAAAATCGCACAGGTGATCAAATACCACCAAAAGAAAGCTCTGTTTGCGGGAAAAAAAGGACGTAAATTTTCTTTGGGCATGGCGTTGCATGACCGCGCCATTGTCAGTTAAAGTCGCACAGCGCCGAATCGCAAAAAGTGGCCTGGACGTAAGACAGCAAAATCCTCCGGTGGTAAAGTGGTTAATCTTGCTTTGTATGATGGTTTGTCGGGAATTACTATGGGGTTTATTTACCAAAGCAAGAGAGGGTATAATTAGCCACAATTCTGCAGAGAAACCAACCAGCTTCTAAACTCAACAGCTTTAGCAATAAAACCTGGAAGCTTATTAGCTTCTCTGCAGAATTCTGCCTAATTTTGCCCACTGTAGCTTTAGTAAACAAACCTCTATGAGTCCACTTTAAAGTGAACTTATATTGATTTTTTACTGAACACTTATAGAGTAACAATTGCAATTTTTAATGTATTCATTCACATTTTATAGTTTTTCTTAAAACTTTTTTTTTGGCACAAGAACACTTTTAGGAAAGTTGGAAAGTGTTTCAGCAACCCCTAGAAGTCATTTATAGCTCATTGCACCCTTTAACACTAAAAAACACCTCACATTCACCTTGTCCATTGACTTAAATAGATTTTGCTGAAATGGCAACATTTTACTGAAATCTGCCCAATTTTTTCAGGGACATGAGAACTCTCAATTTTGCTCATCACTACTCACCAGTGCACCTATCTATTAATAGTTGACCAGCTGTCAGCGCCTTCCGATTACACCTTAGGAGGCATGTATGTATGCATTTGTGAATCCCTCTTGAATACCAGTAGGGATGATCGAACTTTTCAAAAGTTCGGTTCGGCCAGAACATCCGAACTTCCCGAAAGTTCAGCCCGGATTTCAGAACCCCATTGAAATCAATGGGACCCGAACTTCGGTAATCAAAAAACACCATTTTGAAGCCCTAAAACCCAATAAATGTCCCTAAAAAGTGCCTAGGGTTCTGGGTCGTACCCCAGGGACTATTAATCACACAAAAAAAATTCTTAAAAAGTGTCATTTTTGATAGAGAGCCAATTATTGAGAAAATTAAAAAAAAATTAAAAAAAATATATATATTTCTTTGGATTTAGTATCTGGGGGGGTCTAAAAAGTGTACCTGTGAAGTTTCAGCTCTGTAGCATGTCCAGAACCATAAAAAAAAAAGATTGTTTGTATTTTGTCACTTATAGAACAGGTTAGTGGCTTCTCGCTTTTCACACCTTGCCGGTTTAGTAGCAAGCGTTTTTTGGGCATTTTTTGGGGTCTTTTCAGGCAGGCAAAACATCTGAACTTGTGTATACGGGTATATATACCACTATACACAAGTTCAGATGTTTTGCCTGCCTCCAAAGAACCCCAAAAAAATGCCTGCTACTAAACCGGCAAGGTGTGAAAAGCGAGAAGCCACTAACCTGTTCTATAACTGACCTAATACAAACAATCCTTTTTTTTATGGTTCTGGACATGCTACAGAGCTGAAACTTCACAGGTACACCTTTTAGACCCCCCAGACACAAAATCACACAAAAAAAAAGTTCTTAAAAATTGTCATTTTTGATAAAGAGCCAATTATTGAAAACATTTAAAAGAAAAAAAGAAAAATGTCTTTGGATTTAGTATCTGGGGGGTCTAAAAGTGTACCTGTGAAGTTTCAGCTCTGTAGCATGTCCAGAACCATAAAAAAAAAAAGATTGTTTGTATTTTGTCACTTATAGAACAGGTTAGTGGCTTCTCGCTTTTCACACATTGCCGGTTTAGTAGCAAGCGTTTTTTTGGGCATTTTTGGGGTTCTTTGGAGGCAGGAAAAACATCTGAACTTGTGTATAGTGGTATATATACACACATACTTATATGTATTTCACACTTAGACATATAATGGTGTGATAGGAGCGTAACTATATTGGTGTTAATTATTTCATTAGCGCAAGTAGTTATTTCTGCTCCTTTCACACCTATATATGTCTAGGTGTATATATACATACATGGGTGTGTATATATACCCCCTATACACATGTTCAGATGTCATGCCTGACTCCAAACATGTGCTCAAAAGATCCCTATGGACGCCTGCAGCCAAAAAGAATGCTAACGGCGGCGAAGCCATATTACTGCAGCGAAAGTGACACAAGAGAAACTAGCTTTTCTCTATAGCGGTCACCCTGATATGGAAGGGTTTTGTCACCCTGCCATAGCAGTCACTGTCAGTTAACCCTACACTACACTATGGTCCCCTTACACTTAACACTTTCCCTACAGAAACTGAATAAATTAAAGCTAACTAAAGTGTAAAAGAGCACCCTAACTACACTAGATATCCCTTTCCTCACACTAAAAATTGCTAAATGACACTTTGTAACACTTTGTAAGAGAAGTAACAGAACAGCATTCCACTCTCTTCCATGTCCCGTATAAGAATGCTAGGAATATGGCGGGGGCTATCTTATATACTGGGGGGCGTATTCACTAATGATTGGTCTATGGACCCCCTAGTCACTCCAATCACATTCCTAGCATTCTCCTGCCCCCTCAATTGGCTTTTGCTAATGGTTCTGGTCCAATCATGGGCTTTTAAAGCCCATTTCCTGTCCCATTGTAT
This sequence comes from Pelophylax lessonae, assembly GCF_965119305.1. Lineage (NCBI taxonomy): Eukaryota > Metazoa > Chordata > Amphibia > Anura > Ranidae > Pelophylax > Pelophylax lessonae. The sequence goes on along the minus strand of NC_138773.1, from coordinate 263,984,431 downwards.
TTTGGTCGGTTCTGGTTGCCGAATTCCGAACTTTTTGGGCAAAAAGTTCTAAATTCGGCCGAACCTCGAACAGCCAATGTTCGGGTCGAACCGATGGTTGACCCGAACCGTTCGATCATCCCTAAATACCAGTACAAGCACAATATAATCTTCCTACTCCAGTTTGAGAGCCATTATCATATTGGGAAGATAGTTTTTTGTGGCATCTACCAAATTATTTATTTTTTACCAATTTCTTTCTTTATTTTAACTTTTTATTGCTGTGTGACACTCGCTAAAGCTGCAATCACACACTTTTACAATACGGAAGATAAAAATATAGAATTTAGTATTGTTTAAATATAGCTGCTGTCTGCCATTTAGAGACTGCTGATCTTGCAGTATAGATTAAAATCACCTTTCCGTCTTCTTTTGCCCCTTTCATATAACATGATGTACAAAATATCATTGAACAGTCACAGCCTCTGTTAAGATTTAAGTTAAAGGTTAGACAGAGTCACAAATCAAATATACTAAAACATACTTAAATGACAGCCTAAATTAATTATATCAATTAGCTGAAAATAAATGTTTAGGGGGTTGTGAAAGATTTCTGGTTCTGGTCCAAATTTCCAATTATTGCTAAATGCAAATTCTAAATCAGACTTTTTTACTTTTCTCTAGATTGACCTTTTTTCATTTGTCATGCAGCTTTTGGCATAAATTCATTCTCATACCTAACTACCAGAACAAAGTTACTAGAAAGGCAGAACTTGCATACATTGTCTTAAAGTTATCAACTGATTGGTCTGATATAGAGAAATAGAACCTGATTACATAAATTAGTAAATATTGCCTTAAGGTGGAAGAAAATGCTGAAAAAATGCTAGGATATAGAGCTTCTTGGCAGAAGATAAGCTGCTTGTCTCTTCTGCCAACAAAAAACTCTTTCCCCTTGCTGCTAGAAATGTTGTGGTCCAGTGCTGTGTACACTCCTGGCATCTGTAAGATGTCAAGAATGAAGTCATGACATTGTAAATTGCATCATCAGTGGTCACTTTTTGGACAGAGAGAAGAACCCTGACCCAAAAGTAGCAACGAGGAGTGTTGCAAATCATCAACATATACATATCAATATATATATGGTCCCTAAAATCTGTTTGGTTCCCTTGCAGTCCTAACTCTGTGTAAGTTCTGTGTCTCATGATATAAGATATATGAGCTTAGACAAGATTGATGTTCCCCAGCACTAACAAAACAATGTTTACTAAAACTGGAGATTGCAAAATCTGGTGCAGCTGTGCATGGTAGCCAATCTGATTCTGACTTCAGCTTGTTCAATTAATAATTGCCCAAAAGAAGCAAAAAACTGGAAGTTGATTGGTTTCTGTGCAGAGCTGCACCAAATTTTGTACTCTCCAGTTTTAATAAATCCACTAAAACTGGTAGATTGGGGAATTAAACTATTTTATTTCCACCTACACGTGGTAAAAGGAAATAAAACTGCATCATTTTTTGTCCTGCCTAAGAAATGTTTTAAAGTGACCAATCAGAGTCCAACCTGCATTAACCACTTAAGCCCCGGAAGATTTTACCCCTTTCCTTACCAGGCCCTATTTTGCGATTCGGCACTGTGTGAATTTAATGGACAATTGCGCTGTTGTGCGACGCTGTACCCAAATGAAATTGACGTCCTTTTTTTCCCCACAAACAGAGCTTTCTTTTGGTGGCATTTGATCACCTGTGCGATTTTTACTTTTTGCGCTATAAACAAAAAAAGAGCGACAATTTTGGAAAAATAACAATATTTTTCACATTTTTTTATATGAAATTCCCCAAAAAAATTTAAAAATCAAAATTTTTTAACATTTTAGGCCAATTTGTTTTCTGCTACAAATGTTTGGTAAAGAAAATCGTATTTTGATTGGTTTGCGCAAAAGTTATTGCGTTTACGAACTAAGGGAAAGATTTCTGTCATTTTTGGTGTTTTTTTTTTTAACGAGTAATGGCGGCGATCTGCGATTTTTTTTGCGGGACTGCGACATTGCGGCCGACAGATCGGACCCTTGACTGACATTTTTGACACTTTTGGGGGTACCAGTGACATTACTACAGTAATCAGTGCTATACATATGCACTGTTACTGTAAAAATGACACTGGCAGGGAAGGGGTTAACTTTATTGGTGATGCAGTGGTTAATTGTGTCCCTAGGGGCGTGCTTCTAACTGTAAAGGGGTGTGGCTAGTGATGTAACCACAGAGAAATATGATCCTACATAGCAGGATCGTATGATCTCTGCAGTTAGATCAGGGAGAATGACAGGCAGGTTTGTTTACATCAGCCGCCTGCCTTTCTCCCTCTTCACCGGGAGATCGCGAGTGACATGTTAGGGAACGTGCGGGGGCGGGAGCCGCGCCTCCGGCGGCACGTGCTCGCCCCCTAGAGGCTCTCAGGCTAGCGACGTAGTACTACGTCACTTTGCCTGTATGGGGCTGACCGCTGCAGTAAATAGTCGTGCGGCAGTCGGCAAGTGGTTAACCACTTATGGACTGGAAGGTTGTACCCCCTTAATGACCAGGACATTTTTGTCGATTCGGCACTGCATTACTTTAATGGACAATTGCGCAGTCGTGCAATGCTGTACCCAAATACAACTTATGTCCTTTTTTTCCCCACAAATAGAGGTTTATTTTGGTGGCATTTGATCACCTCTGCGATTTTTATTTTTTGCGCTATAAACAAAAAAAGAGCGACAATTCTGAAAAAAAAAAAAAAACAATGTTTTTCACATTCTGCTATATAACATTCTTCTTAAAAAACATGTAAAAATTTAATTCTTTCATCATTTTAGGCCAATTTGTATTCTGCTTCAAATTGTTGGTAAAAAAAACCCCAATAGGCGTATTTTGATTGGTTTGCGCAAAAGGTATCACGTCTACAAACTAGGGGAATGATTTATGTCATGTTTATTTATTTAATTTTTGTTTACTAGTAATGAATGACGACGATCTGCGATTTTTAGCGAGACTGCGACATTATTGTGGCAGACAGATCAGACCCCTAACTGACATTTTTGACACTGTTGGGGGGACCAGTGACATTACTACAGTAATCAGTTCTAAACATATTCACTGTTACTATAATAATGACACTGTCAGGGAAGGGGTTAACCCAGGGGTGATCAAAGTGTTAAGTTTGAGCCTAGGGGGAGTTTTCTAACTGTGAGGGGGATGAGCTTGTGTAATCAACACAGAGAACTGTGTTCCTAAATAGTAAAATCACAGGAGCTCTGTGTTCATTCCAGAGAGAACAACGGTCTGCTGTGTTTACAACAGCAGACCGCCATTCTCTCTCCACGGGAGCGATCGCGGGTGCCCGGCAGCAACCGCGGCCGCTGGCCTCATGGATCAGCTTCCCCGCTGCCTAATGGGGGCAGCGCTCCCGCGAACCGACGTACATATATATATATAAAGCTCTGCAATACCTCTGGTGCTGTCCCCCACAAACTCACCACTCCTAGGTCCAGTACCGGTCCTCTTTTGAGTTGTATGATGCCAACATCATTTAACCCACCTCCTTAGAGTCCAAGGTATCATGCACACACCTGCTTAGAGGTGTGCCACCAAGCTAGCCTAAGCTTACAGGAAAATGCTGTCAAGAATGGCGCTCACGTCATGTCACGTCAGGTAAATTCTATTCTTCTCAGCATTTAGGACTGCCCTCCGATGATGCAGGAACAGGACCCTTGATAACAAATGACTAAACAATAGCCCCAGGTAAAATATTTATATACATTTTTTTTTACAATAAAGGAGAGTGCTCTAAAAATGTTCCTGGATAGAGCTTCCTGGTTGATTCACCAACTACCTCATATATATTTCAAATTTATAAAAAAGAATGGCAGCTTTCTGCATAAAATTATTTGCACTATAAAATTAAGTAAATATTAAATAATATGTATTTGCCAATTTAATTTGCTCATATGCATCCATAGTTATTTCTTTTTATTGTATTTTATTTATTTTGTTATTCACATCTTCAATCTGTAGACAAGAATGAAAAAAAATCAATTATGTTGAACTCCCAGGCAATACTAAATATAGCTATTAATACAGCATTGATATCTATGTTCTGCCTTTGTCACAAACTCGATGCGATGCTGTGAAAAATTCCTTTAACATAAAATCTACTGAGTGTGTTATGAAATTCCTGCCAGGACAGATGGTCAGATGCTGTCATTGAAAATAAAAGTAATGCTATAAGTGTATAACTCCACTGGGGAAATTGAGTACCATAATAAAGTAGACTTCCACTCTGTGCAATGAAATTCAATGACTGTTGAGGAGTTTAGGGTTTAGAAAATTGAAAAATGAAACCTTTGGTTTTTTTCCGCCGGTGTTTGATGATGTGTAGCAAGTCCCTTTATGGACTGAGGCTAATATCCAAATAGTAACAAGCTTGCAGTGAATAGAGCCCACAGAGGATAAGCTACTAAATCTTGCAATAAAAGCGCTGTGATTTACAGTAAATTCCAGAGGGCTGACAGAACCACAGCTGAGGGCATAAACACTTCTTTCATGGTCGAAGCTTCAGTCGGCTCTGTCTGCTGTGAAGCACAATCGGGCACTGAAGCATGCTGCTTAACGGCAATGACTTTGATAAATAACTAGGAAGTCCCACTGTTGGCTTAAAACTAGAAGTTGTTCAGTTGCAATTCTGCATTTGTCCCGCGTTAATGGCTAGAGAAGTGGCTTTAGCTGTAATCTGTCAGTGATTGATTGGACCTTGCTGAATCCCAGGTTTCCACTCCCTGTGCAATTTTCCAGCCTCGCTGCTGTCTCAACAAACTTGTAACATGTGCCGCTGTCGTCGTTACGAGCGCGGAGGAACGTGTAGGGCTTCTGTAGGTTGATAAATAGCCTGGGTATGTTTGCAGAGAAGCGGGGTCAGGCGCACAGCCTTTACATTAGTTGTGTTCTGAAGAACACTGCGGGAAATGGGAGAAAATTTAGAAACATGTTTAAAGCGTATGTAAACCCTAACAATGACCTCTTCTTATTTGCTCCATTTTAGTCTGATAAATATACAATTGAAAGCATTTTGTTATATCTGTTAGATAAATGCAAAAAAACAAAAAAAAAAAACGGTTGATCCTGCCAAAAATCTGGTAAAAACATAAATTTGGATCCCCAACATAAACAGAAGAGTGCTCCTGTAGTCGCAGAGCAGGAGGGATCAATATGACAAAACTTGGGCGCTCTGGAATCAATTTGTCTTCTCGGATGAAGGGAAAGCCCTTCTAAACGAATGACTCCCTGGCAAATTCTGTCCTCCCCTCTCCCTAGGGCCCTGATGGCGCTGTTGTACCATTCGACCCCCACCCCCCCCCCTTTTTTTTTCTCTCTCATCCCTCTCTCCTCCTTTCCCACCATCTACTAACCTTTACATCTCTCTCTTCTTCTTCCCCTTGCCTTCTCTTCTATACCTCTATATGGTGTAAAATCGCTGCGCTATATTCATTTAAAAAGTAAAAACATTGATATGGCAAACGGTGTAATCCTTAATAAGATAAACAGCTGACACAGAAAGATAATAAACTATATCTTCAAAGTAATGGTGAAAAGTGGTGTCGCGCTAATCAATATATAAATCAAGCTGGCAATAAGGAGCAAGCAAGTCCCAAGTGTGAAAAGTCCAATCCACATAAATCCCAGATGGAAAAGAGGGGGTGCAAGCAGGAGAGCCAGCCACCAATCAAGATATCAAGGTACTCGGTTCATCTCCTCCCAGAGCGACCAGATGGGACTTCCAAACGTTCCTTCAAACACTCAGGGGACATAAGAGAATACTCCTCATGGTGCAGTATCATCAACAGATTTATTAGGTAATAAGAAAGCAGCTTACATTAGCGGAGATCACATCCATCATGTAGCATAGAAATTCATGTGGGTATCCCACCGACAAGATGGCCGCCGCGTCCCTCGTCTGCGCATGCGTCAAGGTTTCAGCCAATCCCGATGCGTTTCGTCATACAGTGACGTCGTCAGGGGTATCATACTTCTATACATCTAACTGAAATATTTGGATAATTATGGCTCACGCTTCTCATAGAAATTACGCATAACTGTCAGCCACTGATTATTTGCTATGTTTATCTCTGCATTTTGCCAACTTCGGCCTGCGCTCCCTATCTGCATCTGCTTTTGAGTTCTTTTGTTGGCATCGCACTTTGTATCTGATGGTTCCTTACACGTGAATCTATTGAGTATTCATTGATATAAGAATGTTGTATTTTTCTCTTTTATGTTTATAAATAAAGAATTGGAAAAAAAGAAACAGAAGAGTGCGCTAGTACAGGAAGTATGTTACTGCCAAAATCAGTGGGTGGAAATAAAGGAATAAGCCTAACATAGGAAAAAAATGCACTCTAGCACTCTAAAGCCTTGTACACACTATCATTTTTTTTTATTATCATTCATCCCAGTGAGCTAAACGGAAAAAAAAGACTGAAGCACTCAGGAGGAGCTTACTGTTTTAACTATCCAATATTAGCACAGTGTTTTCCCCACTGAGCTATTTGGTTCTCCTGCCACCTGTCATACCCTCCACACTCCTCTCCTGCACACAATACCCACCAGCATACCATCCTTGGCATGTGTTCTTAGTCCCTTCTCTGTATAAAACCTGAGACTTCAGGGGTCTGTTGAGACCCCTGCTATCTCACCAAAGCTCCCTGCCCCCACCAACATTGTGAAAAAAAAACTGTAAAAAAAATCATTAAATTAAAAATCAAAATGGAAAAAAATAAAAATTGTAAAAAAAAAAAAAATAAAAACACTAAAATGCCACGCCCAATATGTGGAATAATTTATCCACACCCACTGTGTGCCACAACACACTATGCACATCGCAGGTCACCATCTCCCTGCTAAGGATCCCAATGCAATACTTTGCCCAGGAGCCCATGATGCTGGTAAAGTTGCACTGACCATGAGAGGCTCCTTGTTTCTTTATTGGGTTGCCAGCTTTAAGTGGTCTGCCTGTCTGCATAGTCATGAGTTTGGTGCCCTTCCGCACAGGCCTAATGCATTATTGTTGCATCATAAAGTGTGGCAGACATCTTTAAACCTGGAACTCCCCCCTACCAGAAAACACTTGTTAGCATTCGCAGCCATTGGCTGCTAGTGCTGATCAGATGCCGATCTGATTCTGGTTTTCTAGCATGACTGTTTGACAGGCTGGTGAGACAGGCCATCGGACAGAGCAGCATGCCTATCGGACCGGCTGGTGTACACATAGGCTGAATGTCAGACAGTTTCTGTTGAACCGGCTGATATTCCGTCCGTGTGTACAAGGCTTAAAAGTAATACACTTTAGAACTCTACATCAAAAATAATAGGATAAAAAGAATAGCTCATTCCAAGATAAAAAAAATAACAGCATTTGCTGCAATGTTTTTTTGTAAATCAGAGATTTCACCCACGTTTTGTTTATTTCTGCCTCAGTCTGATAACAAGCATCATTTATCCCAATTTGTCTGAACGCAGATTGTCCTGCACCTGCCTCCCAGACATGACTGAACAGAAGCAGCACAGTGATGAGCTCATCTCTGTCAATCTGCTCTCTCCTTCCATCAGCATTTTCTTATCAGCACATGAACTGAGTTAGACTGTGTCTACTTCTCAGGCTCCAGCTCTGCTACACATACATTGTAAGGCTGATACCAGGACAGATTCAGTACTTTTAACTACTTGCGGATAGCCAGCAGTACATATACTACGGCAGGTCGGTTCTGTCCCACGAAATGACATAACTGTACATCGCTTTGCGACACTGCTAGTAGGGGCATGCGAACACACCCATTCACCACAGGGGGAGCCAATCTGTGGGTCCGGCGGCTGGATCGCTCCCTGTGGAGACAAAACAGCGGCCTTCCATTGTAAACACGGCAGACCGCTGTTCTGTCAGTAATGAACACAAGAACACAGGTCTCTGTGTTCATTCAGTAAAGACAACCCCCACACAGTTAGAAAGCACCCCATAGGGACACATTTAACCCTTTGATCACCCTTGGTGTTAAACCCTATCCTACCAGCATCATTGGTACAGTAACAGTGCATATTTTTAGCACTGATTGCTGTAGTAATGTCACTGGGCCCCCAAAAAGTGTCAGAAATGTCAGTTAGGTGTCCTATCTGTCCTCCGCAATGTCGCAGTCCCGCTAAAAATTGCTGATCACCGCCATTACTAGTAAAAAAAAAAAATTTACATAAATCTTTCCCCTATTTTGTAGACGTGATAACTTTTGCGCAAACCAATCAATAAACACTTATAGGGATTTTTTTTTACCAAAAATATGTAGCAGAATACAAATTGGCCTAAAATCATGAAAAAAAATAGATTTTAATTTTTTTTTTAGTGGGAATGTTATATAACAGAAAGTAAAAAATATTGTTTTTGCATTGCACCACTGACTGCGCAATTGTCAGTTAAAATAACGCAGTGCGTATCGCAAAAAAATGGCCTGGTCATTAGGGGGAAAACCTTTCCGGTCCAGAAGTGGTTAACAAATACATTTAACGATGTGGTAATGATTACAGAACTGCATTTTGTTTGTGTTTTTTATTCTTACCTAGATTTCAGTGTTAAGGGCTTAGATCTTTACATACATATAATATAACACAAGCACAGAACACACACTTATCATAAGCACTCAGACCCTTGACCAGTTCTCTAGTTTTACTGAATAACAAATCCTTCACTAAAATTACATTCTCACTGGAGCTTAGAGTTTATTTCCAAGGCCAGATACCAAGCACATATACAAACACCAACGCATTGAGTATTCATTTTTAAATAATTAAATGTGTTTTAAAGGAAACTAGTTTAGGTGACTGAATTTCAGCTTTCTACAATCATTTATGCAGCAGAACTCAGAATAAGATAGGTAGAAACAGCAATAGCAGCCAATAAATCTCTGTTGTGGTGCACAGGTGCTGAATCAAAGCATATTAACAGGAGAAAAGTGCAAAATGGGCAGGGCAATGTCAGTGTCCTTTACCTTGTGCAGTCAGCAAACAATCGTCCAAACAATAGTTAGGCTGTCTGGAGGGATGTGTGAGTGGCTTGCTATACATGAATTCCTTTGGTAAGTATGACAGTTCACATATATTTATATCAACTGTGTATTTAGCAACTTGCCTGATGTTCAGGTTTAAATACAGCATTTTTCTTAGAAATAATAGAAATTCCCCCACACCCAAAAATATGTTTTTTTCATATGTTTTTTTTTTGTGTCGTGTGACTTCTTTATCTACACAGATGAACATTAAATGGAACCAGTTAACTTGAAACTGACCTCTACCATTTATATAACATACACATTTGAGTTACAATAACATTATTCAGATTGTGACTGTAAAAGACAGCTATAAAAATGAAGGCTAAAAAGCATTCTGAAACAGTTATACACAAACCCATGTCTACTTAAAGGCAGAAAACACATATAAATTGGTTGGACAGTCCATCAGGCATTGATGTTGTTACCAGGTAGTGAAATCTAAAGTCAACTACCTAGAAGCTGCTTAGAAAAGGTAGATTGTTCAAGCTTTTTCCATGCAAGAAGATTATAACTACAGATAGGTCAAAAATCAATAGCGGACACCTGAGTAAAGGCCACCATCTTTCAACCATTCCCAGTCTTCTGCAGACCTTTGGCCTATAATGGTGGCTTGCAAAGTAGAGCCTCAGATGCAGGGCCGCTGATAGGGGGGGACCACTAGCCCTCTTGTAGGGGGCCCAAGCACACAGGGGGGCCCACACAGAGGAGGAGGATTAATGATGGACAACAAATACAAAAATCTTCCTCCAGCACCTGAATCTGATCCGTCCCTCTCCCTGCTATCAGCTTTTATCTGCTGAGAAAGAGACCGTTGTCCCTCAATAATCCCCCTCCCTGTGTGGGCCCCCCTCCCAGCACTGACTCTAATGTTATCTCTGCCCAGGAGTTTATTTGTAACTTTGTTTCTCTCTCTCTGTCTCTCTGATCACTGAGCTCCAACTGCCTAGCCTGTATATCTTTCTCATCTCATCTTCATTTTTATTTAACATAGTTTTTTTTGGTTTAGATTTAGCAGGAATTATGTGAGTTATGTTATATTTGTGTCTGCTAATAGTGATTTTGTTGTAATTTTAGATAATTATATCTTTAATATTTTCTTGGGGGGTGCCCTGCCAGGTAGGCTGTACGGGGCCCCGCGATTTCTAACAGCAGCCCTGCTCAGATGTAACTCTGGTTGTGGTTCATCACCAGGGACAGGTGTCATGGTAAAACACAAACAAGAATGCATGGTCAAAAATGAAGATAGTTTGACCACCTGGAGTTCCAATAGAGGGTCTCATGTCTCCATTCAAAGATGACTGAAACAAAATAGTTACAGGCTGTGAGATTACTCCATCTTCTTATCATGGCTTAGTAAAGTTTATTCAGAACTGCATCAGGTACCAAAGACTGCTAAATTAACTTATGACAAGACTTGTGTAGATCCGCACACTTGTGAAAATACCAACCAAGTTCCAGTTCATATTCGGTTCTATATATTGATATCAAATCCAAGCCCTGGTAAAGTGTTTTTGGACCCCTTAAACATGTAGAATACCCTTTGAATTGCTTATCTGCCCTTTACAGGAATACAACTTTAAATGCAATAGGTAATACTGGCGCTTTTTCCAAGATAAAATTCAAGATAGGGCTCATTCTTACACCTTACCAAATGTGATAGTTCTGGATTGGGAACAGATACGTATGTCAAAGAGATGCAGAATCAATAAGTTGATACCTAGCACCAGGAATCAGTTGTGATTCTACATCACTGGAATAAAACTGTTTCTGGACGATTGAGCAGTGATGTGGCACTTCAGTTCTTATTTATACTGTACTGTACATATCAGACCAAGGAAACCAAGGAGATCCTATGAGGTGTAGAAGCGGCATGCCTGGTAACCAGATCATCTACACTAACATCATTGCAATTCTGTTAGACAGCAACGTTAATAGGATAACCTTGCTATATTTCCATTTTCTTCTGGTACCAAAGAATCCTTTGTTGCAATGACTCAATAGAAGCTCTCTTTCTCTGTTTCATTTCACAACAATAATGATGCATTGGTGGGATAGGAAGAGGCACAGCATGGCTCCCAGTGATAGAGAGGTATCTCTGAAACAAAGCAGCCACAAATATCAGTATCGCTATATGTGCTACTCCTCTCTATGTATGTAAATATTATAAAACCTTTGAGAAGTATCATTACCTGACAGAAGCTCTAACCATTCCCAACAAAGTTATGGCTGGAGTTTTGGCTGGAGTAACACCCTACATATGCCGTGGTGGGCAAAAAAAAAAAAAAAAAACAGCTCAAAGAATATGGTGTAAACAAGCTCTAAGGGAACTAAAGATTCAGTAATGATGTATTTTCTTTAATTCCTGTAGTAGGAATTGGAACATAAATGTTGCAGCAGTAGAAGTAAGAATCCCAGGTGGGAAGGTATTGTGATGAGAAACATTTTCTGCTGGAGTCTACAATATATTGGGGGTTCAAAGCTATGGATATCCATACTCCTTGGGGGTAAGTGAACCAAATGATAGGGGTATGGGATTGGATGTCTGAACAACTGGAAAACAAAATCTCTGTATTATTAAAAAGGTTGTAAAGACATAAGGTTTTTTTTCATTTAATGCATGCTCTACATTAAGGTAAAGAGTCTTCCATGATCAGCCTTCCCCCAACCCTCCCCAAAAATTTACTTGGCTCCTCTTTTGAACCAGCACTGTGCCCAAGAGCAGCGTTGCTGCTTTCTTTCCCTCTCCTCATGGGACACTAGCAGCAGCCATTGGCAAATTCTGTAAAAAAAAGAAGCAAGCCAGCAAGTGGTTTGCTATAATTGCACATGCAGAAGAGGAGATGCAGTGAGCACTGTCAGGGGGCTGCAGAATAGGAGGTACAAGGCCGCTCTGTGCAATATCAATGCACAAGGTAAGTATAACGTGTATTATTTAAGCCTGAAATGTGGCAAAAGGTCGCAAAGTTCAAGGGGGCCGAATACTTTCGCAAGGCACTGTATATATGCTTGGTATATTTAAAAAATAAACTGTGCCTTTACAATACATTTAAAAAAGGCTAAGAACCCATGCACTAGATAAAAAGAATGCAAAACTAAAAAAAATCTTCTGCGCTCAAAAGGAATGCGTCGGCAATGGTAGACCACAGATCTTCAGCTACTCCAATGTTGGCAAAGGGAAGCCCAGAAGTTACACTAGAAAAAAAAAAACAGAGGGTGCCCCGGCCTTATGCATTATCTTTCCGATACCTTTATTATGATAATAAAACAGACGTATACTCCTAAACAGCATCAACTGTCAAGCACATCAGCATCCACAGTGTCCTAAATTACCTGGTCAACTGAGCGAGTCGCAAACACAAGAAGACCCTCAAAATAGCTGACGCGTTTTGATGGGATATCCCTTCTTCCTCAGAGTAAATTTTAGATGTTGCATAGCGAGTCCTTACATAGCATTTAGACCACATCACATGATACCCCAAGAGTCGTACTTGCCTGTGCGTGGGTGGGATATCACCAATGTGACACCAAACATGTGTGAATAACACCATTGTATACCCATTCATATTTCATGATCACACACATATTTCACATAATGGCAATGCATTTGTCAGATCAGATTGACAAGATAAGATAGATGTACTGAATAAAAAGAAATACCAGATTGAATTTAGGTCTATGGATCATTTTGTACAGTGCTCCATACTTTACAATGCTCCATAGGCCTGAATTCAATCTGGTATGTCTTTTTATTCAGTACACCTATCTTATCTTGTCAATCTGATCTGTTGAATTTATCACCATTATGTGAAATATATGTGTGAAATGTGAATGTGTACACACAGCGAGTGAGAGGAGCTCTTGGGGTATCATGTGATGTGACATATATGCTATACAGGGCTTTTTTTCTCAGAAAGTGCAGAGTTCAGGGGTGTGCTATGTATACAGTACAGGGCTCGGAGGTGCACTACACACAGAGTGCAGAGTTCAGGGGTATGCTACACACAGAGTGCAGAATTCAGGGGTGGGCTACACACAGAGTGCAGAGTGCAGCCTTCTTCCACAGCTGCTTAGCTCGGCATCCTCCATCCACATCTCACTTTTACCCCTCTTCTTCTCTAGTACCTCCCCTCACACTGTAGAGGGCTTCGCCTCTCTCATTTGCAGGGACATTATTCAGTGGGGGTGTCAGCATTCACACTGCACCCCAGGTACCAGCATCTTCTTTGTCCCCATACTGCACTTGGAAAACAGAGGAAGCCAGACCTCTGTGTTTACAACTGATAGTGTTGAGCAGGGAGCAGAGGGCCTGACCCAAAAATGGTGGAACTGAGTTCCACCAAGTTCCAGCTGAAAAAAAACCCCTAATGCTATCTAAGGACTGACTATGCAACACCTAAAATTGGCTCAGAGGAAAAAGGGAGCTCCCGTTAAAAAGCGTCAGACATTTTGAGGGTCTCCTTGTGTTTGGGAGTTGCTCAGTTGACCAGGTCGTTTAGGACACTTTAGATACTGATGTGTTTGACAGGTGATGCTGTTTGTGAGTATACATCTGGTTTATTATCATAATTAACCGGTTGCCGTCTGCGCACAGTATATTTACTGCGGCAGTCAGCCCCGGCCAGGCAGAGTGACGTAGGTCTACATCGCTCGCCTGTCACTGGGATTTGAGCCAATAGCGGGCGAGCGTGCGCCCGCCTCGGCTCGTTCAGGGAGGAGTGCGGGCATGTGACTGGCGGACCCGATGTCCGCCAGTCACACTACGATCGTCGGTACAGCGGGAGAAAGGCAGAGCGGCTTATGTAAACAAGCCGCCTGTCATTCTCCCCTGTGTAAAAATGGAGATCAGACGGTTCTACTATGTAGAACCGTTGATCTCTGTTTTTACACTAGTAGCCATGTCCCACTACAGTTAGAATCACGCCCCTAGGACACACTTAACCCCTCCCTCTCCAATACAGTTAACCCCTTCCCTACCAGTGTCATTTTTACAGTAACAGTGCATATGTATAGCACTGATTACTGCAGTAATGTCACTGGTACCCCCAAAAGTGTCAAAAATGTCAGTCAAGGGTCCGGTCTGTCCGCCGCAATGTCGCAGTACCACAAGAAAAATCGCAGATTGCCGCCATTACACCAAAAATGACAAAAATCTTTCCCTTTGTTAGTAAACGCGATAACTTTTGCGCAAACCAATCAAAATACGCTTTTTGCGATTTTTTTTACCAAACATATGTAGCATAAAACAATTTGGCCGAAAATGTTAAAAAATTTAGATTTTTACATTTTTTTGAGGGGAATTTCATATATAAAAAAAGTGAAAAATATTGTTATTTTTGCAAAAATTACGCTCTTTTTTTGTTTATAGCGCATGATCAAAAAAATCGCACAGGTGATCAAATACCACCAAAAGAAAGCTCTGTTTGTGGGAAAAAAAGGACGTGATATTAGTTTAGGTACAGCGTCACACGACCGCGCAATTGTCCGTTAAAGTCACGCAGTAAAAAATCGCAAAAAACCCCCTGGTCAGGAAGGGGGTAAAATCTTCCGGGGCTTAAGTGGTTAAGGTATCACAAACGTAATGCGGAAGGCTGATGCACTCTCTGTTTTTTTATTTACTAGACAAAAAGAGTCAGATGATGACTGAGACCCCTAGAGTCCACCCATAACTGAAATAATATTCTGAATGCTTTTTGAAATATTGGTAATGCAAAATTAGTCTGCATGTTCAGTATCCACTAAACTGTTTTTCTGATTTTCAGTCAGACTTGCACAATTTACCATTGGATTGTCATCATACTATACTATAATATATGCCATCTACTCCATAAGCTATTCGGCAAAAAAAAAAAGAAAATATTGGTTAGGCAAGATTAGTCTCTATGTTTAGTATCCACTGAGCTATTTTTCTGATTTTATATCAGAATTGCACAATTCACTATTGTAATGTCATCACGCTGTATTATAATATATGCCATCTACTCCATAAGCTATTCGAGTTAAAAAAAAAATGCGAAACATAAAGCCGTTAATAAAGCTGTGATTTCTTATTACGATGAAACTATTTTTATCATTTTTAACAAGTCGATTAGAAAATACAATTTATATTCTCAAAGTATATTTTGTCATTTTCAAGTATAATTTTTTGCATTCATATTTCTTGTATGAATTTTAATGGAGACACTTAAATTGTAATTATTCCTCTCAGCTCAAACACAGGTAACAAATGGAATTCAATCAGTGTTTGCGCATAATGACCATCATTAAGAGGGAAATAATAATGACATTCTATCTGCATTACACTCGCACTCTTTACACAATGATCTGAATCCCATTATCGATCTCCATGGAGATAGGCAATTGTCACCTATTCCACATAGTATCTGAATGTTAAATACACTTGTTTGGAACAAATATTTTAATGAATATACGCAGTTCCACTTAATTAACTATGTGATAGCTGAAGGTTTTTACTTAATAATGAAACATTCATCATGCAAAATGGTTTGCTAGGGAAAATGATGAAGGAAGGGAACAATAATAGTCTGAGGCTTTGCAAAGTGTTGGTAGACCTTTAATGCAAAGAGAATTGGAACATTTAAAGCATTTTACCACAATGCAGAAAATGCCGAGATACTGTTTTCTGGCATATTTAAATCATTCTCTTTTTTACATCTTTCATAGAAAACGTCATTTTTGATTCTTCTGCCTTATGCGGAGGAACACTGTATTTTCTAAGCTAATGTTTACCGTATTTCGACAGTACCTAAGTTAGCAAATATCTATTCTATATGTATCATTACCTGTGGAGGAGCTGCTGTTGATTGGGCCCTTCTCCTTATGATGACCCATTAGGATAGCACTGGAACTCAATGACAGCCCTAGGGTTTTGCAGAGGTTTTATTGGGCAACTAGGCCTGGAAAAGCTCAGGCAACAGAAAAACAATGATTCACTGCATAATACATATATTCTAGATGCAATTGATATCCACAGAGACAACTGTACTGTAAGCAAGCACTACCAATAAGAGGAGAAGCATTTTTAAGAGCCTATATAATTTCAAGGAGTCCCACTCTAATCCACTAGCCTGTGGATTTTAAACACAGTTGGCGCTGGGACCTTGTATCATTCAACTCCCAACTGGGAGTAAATGTAATACAAAGGGTTAACACCTGGTTATCTGTCCAGTAACACATCTCCTGTATTAGAGTGTCCCTCTCTGGAGGAAGGAGCACAGGGGGCACATTTGGACAGCAGCATTGCCAGTCTGGAGGCAGGGCTGGCTGACCAACAAATTGAGGCAAAACTCTAGCTTACACTGCAGTTACAGCACACTTTTCCTTTTCCTTTCCTCCAGGGTTGTTGGTTCAAATCCCAACCACAGCCCTAACTGCATGCAGTTTGCATGTTTTCCCTGTATCTGCGGGGTTTTGCTCTGTGAGGTTGATTTAGTAAAACTGGAGGGTGCAGCTAGGTATAGTAGCCAATCAGCTTGCTTAATTAGGCTTGCAGAGCTACACCAAATGTTGCACTCTCCAGTTTTAGTAAATTAACCCCTGTTTGCGCCCACACTCCAAAGACATACCCATAGGTTAATTGGCTCCTGTCTAAATTGGCCTTAAAATGTGTATGTATGAATGTGATTTAGGGAGTTTAGATTGTAAGCTCCTTGAGGGCAGGGACTGATGTGAATGTTCAATATATGTGTATATGTAAAGCGCTGTGTAAATTGACAGTGCTATTAAAGTACCTGAAATAAATAAATAAAAGCTGATCACTGTAAGCACCCCTGTCAGTGGTAAATGATTTGTCTCAACAACTGAAAAAAAACAGGCTTACTGACTGGATCACCAGATGAAAATAAAAGAAAGAAAGAAAGCCTTAGAAAATAAAATGAATGTAGATTTCACATCTAAGACTTGGTGGTAAGCTGCAATATAATAAAAACTTGCCTTTGGGTTTAATGATAGTTTAAACTTCAGCTCCGAAAGGTTTACCCCCTTCATGACCAAGCCATTTTTTTGCGATAAGGCACTGAGTTACTTTTAGAGCTGGTTCACATAGGCGCGACCCGACATTGCCGGGTGACCTGTGAAGTCGCGGTGCGCAGCTCGCGCCGCGACCTCGGAGCGACATGCACGGACTTCATATCATTGAAGTCAATGCAGGTCGCTCCAGGTCACCCCAAAGTAGCTCCGGACCCTTTTTCTAAGTCGGAGCGACTTGTGTCGCTCCTATTAGAACGGGTCCTGTGCTAATCTATGGCAGGCGACCCACGGCGACTTGTCAGGTGACCAGGTCGCCTGACAAGTCGCCCCAGTGTGAACCGGCTCTTACTGACAATTGATGCCTTTTTTCCCCACAAATAGAGCTTTCTTTTGGTGATATTTGATCACCTCTGCGTTTTTTTATTTTTTGCGCTATAAACAAAAACAGACCGACAAATTAGAAATGTAGATGTCACATCTAAGAATTGGTAAGCTGCAATATAATAAATGCTTGCCTTTGGGTTTAACGATGATTTAATGAATATTCCTCTCCAGACCATCACTGACCCACCACCAAACCAGTCATGCTGAATGGTGTTACAGGCAGCATAATGTTCTCCTTTCATGCCTGTCACATGTCCTCAGGGTGAACAGGCTCTAATCTGTGAAAAGCACCGGACGCCAGTGGCGGACCTGCCAATTCTGGTGTTCAACGGCAAATGCCAATCGAGCTCCATGGTGCCGGGCAGTGAGCACAGGGCTCATTAGAGGATGTTGGACCCTCAGGCCACCCTCATGAAGTCTCTTTCTGATTGTTTGGTCAGAGACATTCAAACCAGTGGTCTGCTGGAGGTCATCTTGTAGGGCTCTGGCAGTGCTCATCCTGTTTGTCCTTGCACAAAAGAGCAGATGCCGGTCCTGCTGATGGGTTTAGGACCTTCTACAGCTCTGTCCAGCTCTCCTAGGGTAACTGCCTGTCTCCCGAAATCTCCTTCATGCTCTTGAGACTGTGCTAAGAGACACATCAAACCTACTGGCCATGGCATGTATTGATGTGCCATCCTGGAGGAGTTGGACTGCCTATGCAACCTTATCGGGGTCAAGGTATCACCTCATGCTACCAGTAGTGACACTGACCCTAACTAAATGCAAATCTAAGGAAAAACAGTCAAAAAAGATTAGTAGGGAAAAAAAATTTAATCTTGATGCTATACTCTGATTAAAAAGTGTTCCTTTGATTCTCTCTCTCTCAACATAAAAACCCAGCAAGGACAACGCACTATAACTAAATGACTGTATGAAAGGTCTAATATATTTAACAGTATAACTTGAATTTAAGTACATGTGATTGTCAGGCAGTATAGGGTTTAATCACCGATCTTTAAAGCGGAGTTCCACCCAGTAAACTTTTTTTTAAATAAAAATACCCCCGGGACAGTCAGGGCTAGTGCATTCCACAATGGCTAGCCTCTGATCTGTCCCGGGTTGCACTTACCTGCAAGAAGAAATACTTACCTTGAAAATGTATTCTCCAGCGCTGCCATCTCAGGTGTGGGCAGCTTGAAGCCAGCGCGATCCTCTTCTGTGTCCTCTTCCATCTTCTTCGGTCCCACGATGCACTGCACCGGCCCCGCCGTCACTTCCGGTGTCGCAGCATCATCCCTGCACAGCTTCTGGGCATGCCCAGAAGCTGTTTTGCAAGGTATAACGCGCCTACACCGGAACTGACGACGGGGCCGGTGCAGGCGCATTGATTGCTGGGAGCGATGACGTTCAGCTCCCAGGAATCATTGCAAAGCGGAAGTGACGGCGCGGGCCGCGGCTGAGGAAGGAGGAAGTAGATGGTAAGGTAAGTATATTTTCTTCTAAACGAGGTAAGTAAAAAAAAAAATTGCGATTATCCATTTGTTTTTCAGGTGACTCGGAGCGAGAAGATGGAGGTAAGTATACATTTAGGGTGGAACTCCACTTTAAGTAAATTAATTTCCAGATAGCAAGTAAAACTACAAATTTGTGGCAGTGTTGAATTGTAAGTCTGTCAACTTGCTGCACAATTTCACTGGTAAGTTGTACAGTTGAAGAGCACTTGAAGCACAAGTTCTAGTTGACATTTTTCCAATTTGTAGCAAATTTGCTTGGCAGGTCTTTAGCAAGAGCAACATTGGAGTGGTGAGTCTATAGCAAGAGATCTTCAAGTCTACAGCATGAAAATTCAGCCACAGTGACCCCTGTGGTGGGATGACTATTGCACAACATATCTAAACCAGAATCTGCAGCAACCTTGCAGAATGCTTGCAAAGAAAGTTGATCAGGAGTCATTTAATGTGGACTTGCTCCAATTGTGCAACAAACATGTGAAATCTAGTAATAGCTCAGCAAGTCATTTTCAAACTTGCACCTTAATTGCTTGCTATCTGGGATGTCAGAAAATATTTATGATTAATGAAAGCTTTCTCCCTTTTTCTCACAGAATGAAATAAAGTAATATAATTATAAATGAAAATGAAAATTATTCAATTAGCCTAATTTAGAGTTTATTTTTATATTTTATATAGTTTATATTTTATATACTGTATGTATCAGTGCAGCTATGTTAGCTGCATTTTAAAATCTGTGACAGTTTAACAATTAACTGTCCTCTTGCTTTCTAGTTAAACCAGATCTTGTGTCAGAAATACTTTTCATGTTAAAGCTGATCCCCTGACAAATAGCTAAACATAAGGATGAAATATACTGTAAATGGGAGTTGGTTTACTTGACAAAGTAGTTAAAGTTTTGTCTTTCCAGAGCTAAGATCTACACAGCTCTTACATGCTGCACAGCCCTGTTTGGCAGGATAGCACACCTGCATTTTTGCAGGTAATTAACACTTACAAGTCTTGTCCCTCCCCCCAGCCTGTGACTGGATAATGGAAAGGAGGAGCAGAAGACCAAAAAGATCATCCTGGACTCTTCTCTCTCCTCCTATCAGCATGTGCGTTAATAACATATGAGCACTGCAGTACAACTGGACTGGACTGCTTCTTCTTCTCCCAGCCTGAACTCTGATCGGAACATCCGGAGCTTCACTGCCGGTCCCGAACAACCGGTCAATGGAACACACGCGGGCTCCAGGACACCAGTGGAGTGGCGGCATTATTTACTATTATAGCAGGCGGGTTGTATTTGTGCTGATCTGTAGGCACTTTTTAATGTGAGCATTATTTTTTTTTTTTTAACCATTTATAAATAAAACATACTACACTATATACTATTATCACTTCTTGGTTTCCATAATGGAGGAGAAGTGGAGGAGATACTATTGGATAAACCTTATAGCTATGTCTAAGTAAGAGAATTTCCCTGAAGCAAGATCATTTGCCCACATCTAATTGGCCAGCATGGGAAAGGAGCGAAGGACGATTTAAAAAACGAAGCGCATAGTGACCTCCTTTTTTTAAAAGGGGTAATTGCGTTCTGCTGAGTGATCCATTCACATTGAGCACATGAGTGTAAAGAAAATTGCACGGTGGAAGTATTTTTATTGGAGCACACAGAAGAATTTTGATCTTATGGACACTATACAGGCGGTCTCCGGGTTACAAACATCCGATAAATGACTCCTACTTACAAACGGAGAGAGACAACAGGAAGTGAGAAGAAATCTAGCCCTAGGAAGGAAATTCACTCCTGGAAGAGTTGGGGAAAAAGGTGTCTCTACTGAAGCTTTATAACTAATCCACGTTTCCACAACAACCCAAAATTTTCAGAATCCAGTTGTCATAGGGGCAGAAAATGAGGTGAAATCTTCTGAACAGACAGCAAAACAAATGGTACAGAGGTGTTAACCCTTCCCTATGCTATCCAAAAAACTTAAAAAATATTCTTTTGGCTGGGGCTACACTTAAAAAATGTACCTGTTCCAACTTACAAACAAATAAGACTTACGAACAAACCTACAGACCCTATCTTGTTTGTTACCCGGGGAACGCCTGTACTTAACAACTATTTATAACTATAATCACAGTATACAGTTTTATTCACATATGCTATTGCATATTGGCATTGTAGATTTTTGCATCTAATTGTTTGGGCAGAGGGATTTTGTACATTTGTGGTATAGGGTGAAATACCAGCACAATAGCGCCCATTTAATATTTCTTCTGATACCAGATCAGATTCAGATACTAACACTGCTAACATTAGGAAAAAAATATTTTTTTGTATTGGAAAAGGATCTGGATGTTCTGGTAGATCCTAAGCTTAATAATAACATGCAATGCCAACCTGCGGTTTCCAAAGCAAGCAAAGTTCTTTCTTGTATTAACAGAGGCATGGACTCCAGAGAGAGAGATATAATTTTGCCTTGTACAAATCATTAGTAAGACCTCATCTGGAATATGCAGTTCAGTTTTGGGCACCAGTTCTCAAAAAGGATATCGGGGAACTGGAGAAAGTGCAGAGAAGGGCAACTAAACTGATAAGAGGCATGGCGGAGCTAAACTATGAGGAAATATTAGAGGAACTGCATTCATTTTCTCTTGAGAAAAGGAAATTAATGGGGGGGGGGTATGATCACCATGTATAAATACATAAATGGTTCACATACTGAACTTAGAGTTATTTACTTTAAAGTAATCACAGAGGACAAGAGGGAACTCTTTATGTCTGGAGGAAAAACATGTCATCTCCAAATATGGAACGGTTTCTTCACAGTAAGAGCTGTGAAAATGTGGAATAGACTCCCTCCAGAGGTGGTTCTGGCCAGCTCAGTAGTTTGCTTTAAAAAAGGCCTGGATTCTTTCCTAGGTTTGCCATGGGCATCCGCAGAACTTTTTCGGGGGGGGGGGGGGTCATAATTTTAAGGTCACCCATGCTCTGCCCTTTTTTAACAATGTCATGAAGGGGAGGGGCTTAGTCATTATACTTATTTTGAGTATTTATTTTTAAAGGGAAAATAGCAGCATTTATTTGTAGCAATATTTCCAGGACTTGAGCCTGAGGTGGGTCTGCCATTGTTACCGGTGACACTTCCAACACATTTAAGTGTTGAACCCAAGTGCGAGAATTGAGACAATGACCATTCCGGCATCTTTGGTTGGTTTTGTTTATTGTATTTTGGGGATGGGAGAAGGGAATGAGTGGGATACTCCTCTGGCTCAACTAGGTTAACCACCTTGGCGGTAATCCCGAG